>NW_021240284.1:0-1157 GCF_002162155.2 Triticum dicoccoides | reverse complement strand
TTTGAAAAGATCATAGCATTGCCGAGGAAACTGAGAGCAAACCCAGTTAGTGCCGATGATAACACGTAGCGCTTGTGCGTGCTCTCAAGAACTTGAGCATTTCCATAATCATCAAGGTTTTATCAACATCCGTGTCAAGGATCCTGGCAACACAACTTGCTACCATGATGAATGATGCAGATGCAAAGGAAGATAACACCTTCTCAGATTTCACCCTTGGCGAAGCCAAGGAACAAAATCTGGATGATCGACCGAGAGACATTTAGCACTCCGCTTCTAATGTTCTCCTTGATGTGCTAGTGTAACCCATCCATAGAAATGGTCTGGTATCTAGGACATCAAGTAAAAGGTCGGACTTCGGGAGCAATAGAATCCATAAGGAACAGTTACGGAGGTAAATCCTACGAAATCCTTATGGGGAGGTGGCCAACTTCCTCAATCAAGATATTATAATAATAGGTCTACCGGATGGGTGTGTTGACCACGACATCCACCTTACCGGTTATCGAGAGACCAATATTATAGTTCTTGGGGAAATGTTCCAACCCATCATATCTGCCTGAGATTCAGATCTGGTTGGTGTCAGGATATTCCAGACTCATCGAGTCTAGGAAGAAAAATGAAAGTTTGCAACACAAATCGACGAGATGACGTTGCGAGATTCTCGAGGGACGAACTGCGATAGCAAGCTCCAAAACATGAGCTGGTTCTACTAAAACATGTGAACACGCTGTCCTAGACAAACATTATCACATGGTAGTCTTACAATAAAACACTACCGAGTTCAGGTGGGGAATCATAATCGAGGATATTGAAGTCTTGTGCATGACCTAGGATTAGCACATCAACTCCTTTTCCGTGAACAAATCAATCAGTGGCTTGGTGTGCTCGGGACACATGTGGAATGAAGGTTGCAAGTCTCCAGACCACAGAATACTTCGCACGTGTGCATGACTGATTTGGGATGATTCCAAGGAAACAAAACAATCTTCCTCAAATTCATGGCGGCAACTTGCATCATATGCACATGAATTAGGGAAAGTCACTACTTTCATTCAAACATATGCTTCATGAACGAAACACGAAGAAATGCTTACACAAGTTTCCAACACTAGGTTGATGTTCAACATGATTCATGGGGGGAGACAAAATGCTAC
>NW_021240283.1:0-2060 GCF_002162155.2 Triticum dicoccoides | reverse complement strand
AGCAGCAAGAGAGATGGCAAGATCAAGATGGCGTGGAGCAGCGGCAGGAACTAGTGAACGTGTCGGCCGTGCTCACGGAGTCCGGCGGGGTCTTTGGATGGTGCCCGGTGATGTCGCTGGAGGGCGTGTACAACCCGGAGGACGGGCGGATGCACCTGGTGGGGTGCCGAGACGTCGAAGCCCCATGGCAGGTCATGTCAAAGATGAGCGACCTTGTAAGCGGGAAGGACTGCTCCATCGAGCTGCAAGTGGAGTACCCGCCGACAAAGATGCGGTGGCTGTTCAGCCCGTCGGCCAAGGTTTACATGTCCACTTCAACCGGACCGAGCTCCCGGCGCTGCAATCCTTTTACCCCGGGACGAGGTTTGACGGATTCGTGGGGCAGAACATGGAGGGGATCGTCTGCCTCGCCATGTTGTCGGCCACCATCGTCGCCGCATTCAGCCAGCTGCGCTACATGGATTCCCACCCGGACGTTGTGCCGTACATCTCCCTCGCCATGCTCGGCGCCCAGGCGCTCTGCTACGGCGCGGTGCTGGTCACGGACGCCAGGATCCTACCCGCGTGGCCGAGGATGTACGACGGCGAAGGCAACTACTCCGTGAAAGCCCTACCCTCGCGGCGCTCCTCCTCACGCTGCGCCTGGCACGCAAGGTGCGGCGGTCGAGGGTCCGCGCTCGGGCGCGGGCGCCGCTTGAGCCGGGACGCGTCCCGAGCGACATGGCCGGGCTGCACCTTGGCGGCCTCCTGTTCGTCCTCGCCATGCACGGGCTGCTGGCCACGTACGGCGGTGCGTCGACCAAGCCGCCGCCGCCGCATGTGGTGTACACCCTACAAGCACAGGGCCAGGGGGAATCCTATAGCCGGCCCTCGTATAATATGGCCGCCATGGTGGAGCGGTGCATCGGCCTGGTAAGGGAATGGTTCCTGCTGCCGCAGGTCATGGGCAACGCCGTGTGGCGCGTCAACTGCCGGCCTCTGAGGAAGAGCTACTACGCCGGAATCACGGGCATGTCGCTGCTGCCACACGTCTATGGGTTCCTCCGCCCGCCTCCCGCGGTTGGCATGTACCCTGCCCCTAAGGAGGCCCAAGACGACGCCATGGACTTGTACTCCAAGGTTGGTGGCGTGGTGGTGCCCGTCATGGCGGTGGTGCTCGCGCTCTTGGTCTACGTGCAGCAGCGCTGGAACTACAAGATACTACAAGTAGTAGGCAAAGAGAAGTATAAGCTGCAGCACGTGTACTGAAGAACAAGACCAGAGACAGGAAACGAAAATGACGACTTCAATGTGTAACTATGGTTCAATTTCATGTTCGTTCCCATCCAACTGATAAAATTTTTTCCCCTCAAACAAAACTGATAAATTGTTATTTTTTGGAAACAAGTAGTCCGCACAATTTTGTGGACAATATCTTTAATTGGTTTTATACAAAATTCAATTATGTGAAATCTCCTTTTCAGTAATATTATGGAAACACATACAAAAAATGTGGTGTGAATTACACATAAACAAATCAAATAAAGCAAATACAACACAAAACAACACCTTTTAAAGTTTTCCTTTTCGTGAATATGCAAAGTTTGCGTATCATTTCATTGCTAAGAGGAATAGAATGAGTACAGCGATGGGTACAACACATGATACAAACGCATGCTCGCGTGTACAACACATGACACAAACGCAGGCTGGCGTGTACAACACAACTAAACCTATCAAGCCCAAACCAAGAGCGGCAACACCAAACCAGCAATAATTCCAACATAGCCAAATCCAACTCCGGGGACACCGCGAGCGAGCAAGATAGCGCCTTCAAGAAGGAAGATAGCGTCGAGATGTCGTCGCCATCCGGTCCGGAGGATCCAGACCTAGGGTTCCCCCCGAGCTCAAAGAGGGGCGCAACTAAAGGCCATGGCAGTGCCTCCAAGAAGGAAAACGACACCAGCAGGCAAGCCGAGTAGGGGTTTCTCCGTGGCCTGAGGCTGAGCAATCCCATAGCCGCTGAAAGTGGGATCGATGATGAGGGAGCAATGCCGGTTGGAGCCGCCGCGTCAGAGGGG
>NW_021240282.1:0-522 GCF_002162155.2 Triticum dicoccoides | reverse complement strand
GGGCCCACCATCGCTTCTCCATGGCTCGTAGGTTCATTGTTGTCTAGCAACATGACTTCCAAGACAGGATCACGTACCACTCTAAAGTAGTACGCATCCTTGTCATCCCACGAGGTTTGGTAGTGACTTGATCTGAAGTTTTATGATTACTATCATAAGCTTCCACTTCAATTGGTGTAGGTGCCACAGGAACAACTTCCTGTGCCCTGCCACACACTAGTTGAAGAGACGGTTCAATAACCTCATCAAGTCTCCACCATCCTCCCACTCAATTCTTTCGAGAGAAACTTTTCCTCGAGAAAGGACCCGATTCAAGAAACAATCCTTTATTGCTTTCGGATCTGAGACAGGAGGTATACCCAACTGTTTTGGGTGTCCTATGAAGATGCATTTATCCGCTTTGGGTTCGAGCTTATCAGCCTGAAACCTTTTCACATAAGCGTCGCAGCCCCACACTTTTAAGAAATGACAGCTTAGGTTTCTCTAAACCATAGTTCATACGGTGTCATCTCATCGGAATTA
>NW_021240281.1:0-647 GCF_002162155.2 Triticum dicoccoides | reverse complement strand
AATTAACAAGGAGCGTACCAAGGACGACGTTAGGATCATCATGAGCCTCCTCAGCTGAGACATAGTTGACATGGCCACGTGCAGTGGTGGCTGGCTTGGCATAGAATGTCTTTCCCGCTGGCTTACCACGGCCAATGGACTTTCCAGACTGATTGGGGTTGTTGTTCTGGGGACACTCTCGACTGAAGTGACCCGGCTCTCCACACTTGAAACATGTCACAACATTGGGGCGTGGAGCAGCATTAGCAGCGGGGCCACCATAGGGCTTGGACGGTGCAAACTGCTGGTTGGGGCGAGGCGCCTCAAAGGATGGCCTCGGAATGAACCTGGGTGGCAGTGCCGTGCTTGGAATCCAAACCCGGTGCTTCTGAGATCCAAAGCCGGATGAAGAACCAAAATCACAAGAGTGCTTGCGTGAAGCGTCATAGTCAGACTGTCCTGTCTCAGCACTGATGGCTTTATTGACCAACTTCTGAAAGGAGGTGCACTCGTGCAGACGAAGATCGCGGCGAAGCTCGAGGCTAAGTCCCTTGTGGAACCTTGCCTGCTTCTTAGCGTCGATGGATACCTCTTCAGGAGCATATCGTGCCAGATTCCCAAATTCACGACTATATGCCACTACTAGGGAAAAGCCCAGCAGCAGCGCG
>NW_021240280.1:0-986 GCF_002162155.2 Triticum dicoccoides | reverse complement strand
TTAAAATTCAAGGCACCAATAAGTGAATTTAAGGGCAACAGAAAATGTTCATCTCCAACAACAGCCTAAAATTGGTGCCCTAAAATACATCGCGGTTGTCATTTTGTGGGTTTTCTATTCTAGGGAAGTTTTTCGAGCAGTGTTTCTGGCACAAAGTGACGTAAAACAACCACTTTATTGAGGTCCTTCATGGTCCCATGTTTGGAGCAAATTTTGCGGCAGCAACCAAAGTGTTGTATATTTGCAGCATATGGCCGCTTGTGGCCGTCGTTATAGGGCAAGGCTTCACCGAAATTGTTTCATAGAAAGGTTAGCACCGCTACATAGACTATTATCGTGTGTGCTGCCTGGCCAGGAGGTTATCAGAGGTGTTTAGGAGGCTCTATGCAGGAGGAATCGAGTGGGGTTCCGCCGGAATCAACGATTCCGTTGCGATGGAGGTACTGGCAGGAGATGAAGGAGACAGACTGGGAAGCTTGAAAGCCTCACCTCATAGAAGGGGTCCATGGTGAGTGTGCCAGAGACGTGCTAGCGTAGTTCCACATCAAGGCGCCATCATCTCGCACAGACCAGTCCCATCGGTTGTGCCCTATCAAGGAGGAGGAGGTTATAGGCCTCCATCGCAAGTGTGGCACAGGCCTCTTGCTTCGGAGGTAAAGGTTGATAGAACCAACGACGAGGTGGATTGGTGGAGTTCATTGATGATTTTTAAGATCTGCTTTTGATCTGTCATTGATGATTTTAGAATTCAATTAAATGTTCACGATTGGCTTTTGATCCATCCTACATGTGCTAGAGTAAGCACGATGCGGTGTGTTTTATTCTCCAGATCTAATAGTTGATTTGGTTGCGTCTCAAGTGTTTGTTCTGTCGGTAGAGGATATTGAAAAGAGGAAGGGTTCCCTAAAGAATGACAAGCTAATCTTTCTTAGGTGGGGTCAATGGTGTTCGATTTATGAGTTGTGAATTATCTCTTCAGAAACAAA
>NW_021240279.1:0-2506 GCF_002162155.2 Triticum dicoccoides | reverse complement strand
AGATCATGAGTGGGGTAGTTCTTCTCATTAGGCTTCAACTGGCGAGATGTATAAGCAACAACTTTCTTCTCTTGCATCAATACTGCGCCAAGACCTTGGAGAGAGGCATCACAAAAGACCTTGTACGGTTTGGATTCATAAGGCTGAGTCAGAACTGGAGCAGTGACCAATTTCTCTTTCAAAGTGTTGAAAGCAATGTCACACTCCGGAGACCAAACGTACTTGACTTTCTTCTGAAGAAGATTAGAGAGAGGCTTCACGATCTTAGATAAGCTTTCAACGAATCTTCGGCAATAGCTTGCGAGACCGAGAAAACTGTGGAGTTGCTTCACGTTCTGAGGAGGTTCCCAATTCACAATTGCAGACACCTTCTCAGGATTCACGGCAATGCCCTTGGCAGAGATGATATGACCAAGATAAAGAACCTCATCGAGCCAAAATTCACACTTGGAGAACTTGGCATAGAACTGATGTTCCCTGAGCTTATCGAGAACCAAATGCAAGTGCTTGGCATGATCTTCCTTGTTCTTCAAGAAAACCAGAATGTCGTCGAGATAGACCAAAACAAAGTCATTGGTGTAGGTGTTGAAGATGAAGTTCATCATGCGAGAGAACGTCGGAGGAGCGTTGTCGAGGCCAAAAGACATGACAGTGTATTTTCATATGAACCAAAGCTTGTTCTGAATGATGTCTTGGGAATATCTTCTTCACGAATGTGAATCTGGTGATAACCCATACGGAGATCAAGCTTGGAGAATACTTGGGCACCTTTGAGTTGTTCGAACAACTCATTGATGTTGGGAAGTTGGTATTTGTTCTTGATGGTCTTCTTGTTCACTGGATGGTAATCAACAGAAAGTTGGTCCGCTCCATCCTTGTTCTTCACAAAAAGAACACCACAACCCCACGGAGAAGAACTAGGCCGGATGAGACCCATTTTCTCTTGCATATCGAGTTGGTTCTTCAGCTCCTTCAACTCTTCAGGTCCGAGCTTGTAAGGACGTTTGCACACAGGCTCCGTGCCAGGCTCAAGATCAATAACGAATTCAACTGGCCGGTGCGGAGGCATTCCTGGAAGCTCTTCTGGAAAGATGTCTTGATATTCGAAAACGACTGGAATTTGCGAAATAGCATCCAATTCACCCTTCTCATTGAGAGAAAACAGACGAATGGTATCATCACGAGCGGCAAAGACAATTACATCCTCAGACGAATGAGTTAATTGAATCTTCCTGGCTGCACAATCAAGCTGAGCCTTGTGCTTAGAAAGCCAATCCATTCCGAGAATAAGATCAATATCCGAGTTACCAAGAACCACCGGAGAAGAGAGAAACTTGTAATCGCCCAATGTGATAGAAACATCTGGGGCAAAAGCGCTTGCATTCATGAATTTACCCGGAGAAACAACATATAACTGTCTAGGCAAATCTTGCAAAGGCAACTCATGCTTAGAAATAAATGGCCTCGAAATGAAACAATGCGATGCACCCGTGTCAAAAAGAACTTTAGTTGGAATATCATTAACAGGAAGGTTACCCATGATCACATCTGACGAGTCCTCTGCCTGAGCTGCATTCATCAAGTTGACCTTGGCGGACTTGGGGTTATGCTTGACCACAGCTGTACTTGCCGATCTGACAGGAGGAGGAGGAGGAAGACGCCTCTGGTTGAGACACTTGTTGGCATAGTGACCCTTCTGTTGGCACTTGTTGCACGTGACCTCTGAAAGCGGACGGTGATACGGAGCACTCGATCTTGGAGCTTGAGACGAAGTCTTGTTCTGAAAGCCAGGGTTGGGTGGGTGGGAAGAACCACTGCCACCTTTTCTCTTCTGCTGATACGGCTGACGGAACGGAGGAGGAGGAAGCCAAAACTTCTGCTGCTTGGCCACTTGAGTAGAGGAAGAAGGAGTAACATCTCTGACAAGAGCGAGCTGAATATCTTCTTTGAGACCACCCCTGAACTGATATATCATGCTCTTCTCATCAGGGACGTCCTACTTGGCAAAGCAGGCGAGCTTCTGGAACAACTTGTTGTAGTCATAGACAGACAAAGAGCCTTGCTTCAGATCGCGGAATTCCTCACGCTTGCTTTCAACCACGCTCTGTGGAATATGATGAGCTCGGAAATCTCGACGGAAATCATCCCAAGTGATAACACGTCCACCTCTGGAGTCCTTGTACTGCTGGAACCATTCTGCAGCTTGATCTTTGAGTTGGAAGGAAGCAAACTTGACAAAGTCCTCAGGCCTGACGTTACTGCACTCGAAATGCTTACACAGATCCACAAGCCAATCGTCAGCATCGGTTGCCTCAACACAATTGCTGAAAGTCTTTGGCCGGTTAGCAAGGAACTGGTTGAGTGTAGCAAAGTGACTTTGATTGCTGCCTTGATTCCCTTGACTGCCTTGATTGCGTTCTTGCAGAATTTGCATGATCAGCTGTGTGTTTGCATTGGTTGCGGCCATCACAGCTTGCCATGCCTCTGGAGGAGGTGGAGGTGGTGG
>NW_021240278.1:0-1114 GCF_002162155.2 Triticum dicoccoides | reverse complement strand
CGAGGGGGAACAGCACCGGCAAACACAGAAGAAACACGATCAATGCAATGCACAGTATGATGCATGCTATGACATGGCAATATGAATGTGTTTTGAGCTAATGCAACTAGCAGCATGTTAAATGGAGTTGGTTTGAATATAAAATTCAAATTCAAACTCCATGTGTGATTAAATAAATGCCCTTTAATTGATTTGTGCTAAACAGCACCTATAAGTTGCTCTAACATGCATGAAAATGGTACAGATGGATTCCTTGAATTTTTCTGATAATTTTTCATATATAAATTATTTAATTTGGAGTTACGGTTAATTTTCTATGAATTTTGGAAGTTTTAGACATTTTTCTGGAATTTCAGAATTAAATTAAATCCAGAAAGCATTACTGCGTCAGCATGACGTCGGCATGACGTCAGCAAGTCAACAGGGCGCCTCCAGGTCAAACTTGACGTGTGGGGGCCACACGTCAGTGACACAGGAGCTAATCCCGGTCAAACCCAGCGCTGACTGGGGTTTGACCAGGGGTGGGGCCCGCTGTCAGTGGCCTAGTGGGTGATTAGCGGGGTAGTTAGTCCCTAATGACCGGCCACATCAGCTCCTGCCGGAGTTTCGCCGGCGGCGACCATTCCGCACGGCGGGGGAACGCCGGACTTGCGCTAGGGGCATCAGATCGACGCGCCAAGGGCACCAGGAGGTAGCCCGCGCCCGTGCGCATCTAGGGGAACCAACGGGAGGTGCGGGGGTGGCCGGGGTTCGCCGGAGGCGAGCTCGCGGTGGCGGCCGGAGCTCGGGCAACAGCGGAGATGGCGCTATGGTGCATGGGAGGAGGGGCTGGTGGGCGCTACGGCCTCCTGGGAGTTCTCTGAGCACAGCGGTGTGCTCGGATTCGAGCTGTGGTGGCTCTAGCCACGCCGGCGATGAGGTGCGGCGGCGGCGAGCTTCGGGCACGGCAGCGCTAGCGCTAGGGAGCGTGCGGAGCGACGGGAAAAAGGGGCGAACGGCAGAGGAGCTCACAGCGGTTCCGCAGGGTTGGTCAGTGGGCTCGGGGATGTCCTGTCGGCGGCGAATCGAACGGCGGCGAACTTCGGTGGCCGGCGACGGAACGGCGATGGTGGCG
>NW_021240277.1:0-434 GCF_002162155.2 Triticum dicoccoides | reverse complement strand
TGGCGTTCCCGCGTGCAGACGGCGACGAGGTGGTTGGGGGACTTGCAGCGGTGGCAGAGTCGGAGTCTGCCTTTTGAAGGCACGGAGGATGGCTGTTCTCCTCCCCCTTGATGACCGCGCGAGGAAGAGGAGCGGCGGCGCAGCAATGAAGAGGCGGCGTTTCGTGTTTCGAAGCGGGCTTCACGACGCGCGCGACGGGAACGCACCAGAGTCCAGCCCGGTTCCGATTTCCCAGGAGAAAACGGTGGGCCCGCGGGATCCTGTCGGCGCGGGGAGGTTGAGCCTTGAGCGCCTTGGAGATGGGGGGCTGGGAGGATGAAGCGCACCGAGCCCCGCGGGCGTGCCGTCCTGGAAGAGGAAGCAGAACGAAGGATTCCCTTCGGGGCAGCCGACGAGAAGGACGAAGATGGAGGACAGCCCGCGCTCCTCCAGGC
>NW_021240276.1:0-785 GCF_002162155.2 Triticum dicoccoides | reverse complement strand
CCGTCGATGGGTTGTCTATGCGCAAGTGTTCTATGTGTGCACATGATTGAGAGACCAACAATGCTGCCCTCTTATTTTCCATTCTTCCTTCAGTCCTATCTAAACACATGCTGGCTTATTTTTTAAATTATTTCACAAACTATCCAACAACAATAATTAAACAAAGTCTACAAAATTTAGAGGCAGCCTGGTTGGGTAAATGAATAGATGATTTTCACTCAACAAATTTGACAGTTCATGATGTATTCATTGTCAATGTCTACAAAATTTCATAGTTATTATAACCTACCCATGCAACACACACACATCTAAGATGCGTGCATATACAACTTTTACCACCTTATCCACCTCTCCCCAAATATATGTATTTATTGACTTTTCTATGGACCTTGATTTGTCAGACTAGTCCCTAAAATATCATGTGGTACTTCTAATGCCTAGACCATGGCAAATATTTAAGTGTATAGCGTGTTTTTAATGCATGGATCATGGCAACATCATGTATTAAATGTTAGATTGTATGTGCTAGTTTTAGTGCCAAGACTACATCAACTTCCTTTAGTAAATCCTACTTAAGTGCAATATATGTTCATATGATTTTTTTATAGATGACACCTAACCATTTTGTGTGTGGTCCCTCTTGGATGTATTTTCCATGATTCAGATTTCTTATTAGAGTGGCAATCAATCACTGATCTATTTGGTTTGATTTACAACATGCACTTTGTAGTTTTTGTCCTCACAATAATATGCATCGAGTGAAAACTAGGTTCCAAGCTTATGTC
>NW_021240275.1:0-685 GCF_002162155.2 Triticum dicoccoides | reverse complement strand
GGCTGGAAAAGAAGAAAAGTGGCTGGGTGCCCATCCGGCTTGATGAAGAGAGGTCGAGGCCGGCTGCGCGTGTAGAGGCTGGCCAGAAAAGTCATGGTCGGCTCCCCATCGAAGAAAGAAAAAAGAAAGAAGGGTCCGGCTCCCCGCGTGGAGTCGGACAGAAAGAGAGAAGAGAAAAGAAAGGGCCGGCTGTCCAAGTCAACGGCCGACTGCCTGTCGCCAGCTTGCTGAAGAAAAAAGAGAGCAGCTTATACGTCCGACCGCTATAAGAGAAAAAGAAAGAAGAAAAAGTAGTTGCCGGGAGATCCGGCCCGACAGCTCAGCAGTCATATCTGAGGTCAATGCCATATCGTATATGCATGTGGCATGGTGGCCGTTGCTCTTGGCCGAATGGGTGTGCTTGGGCATGCTTGCCCATAGGAGTGGATGGATGGATTGCTAGCTAGCTCTCTTAGCTAGCTAGCTTGTGTGTGTGCGTGAGTGTGTGAGTCCATCCCCTGATGGATGGATGTGTGCCTATATATATAGGAATTGGCATGGGTGGTAGTGGCTTTGGTTGTAAGCTACCTTGGGTAGCTTACAAGCCAAGCTATGTAGGCATGGCTACTGGCATGGTGCATGTCATGCTTGTCCCCTGGGGTACTTTATAAATCAGTACCAAGGGGACACGGTACACTGTAGATGA
>NW_021240274.1:0-1263 GCF_002162155.2 Triticum dicoccoides | reverse complement strand
ACCTGTTTTAAGGAATAAATAAAGCAACAACGGCTGATGTCAGGAAGGCATACATAGTTTTTTCTAAAAACTGAGCCATTCCTGACCTTTCCTCTTCTTTTAATCAAATTTTGTGCAGTTCTACTAAAATAAAATGCCATCACCGCCTTGACAATTCAGTGACACTGTACAAAAGGAAATGACTTAACATTACATCATGATGTCAGGTATGTAGTCGACAGGCATTAGAGACAAACATACAAACCTCCTCCGATAACATAATGAACATTAATTTTAACAAAGGTGTGACTAGCTTTACCGGGATAATTTGAGTGAACTCTACACCCTTGGTTCCTTAATATAAGATGTTTTCGCGGTTCAATTTAAAGTACCCAAACGTCTAGTATTTAGAAAAACAGGTAGTAGTTTTCTTGAGCACATATCTGGGAAAGCTTGCCACACTTTATTTATGTCCATACGCTAATGCAACACCATTCGAATACTACAAATATACACTAATCCAGTGGCTAGTGCAATAGTAGAGTAGTTAGTTGATTATAGGGTACAATACAATGGTTTTACTGAACAGATTTCAATAAACTCTAGCACTGGAAGGTTTCTATAAGAATTAACAATACAAAATGTAAAGGTAACAACTTTCAGCATTGGTATACTAGTGCTGCATGAGCATTAAACCAAATACAAAAGTCTGAAGGTAACTTAAGGTAACTAGCATTATTAACTAATGATAGTATAAAAAATTGCAAACCATGTACCTCTAAGGTAAATATCATTTCGAACTCGGGGGGGCCTTAAAAATTGCTATCCCAATCTTGATAATCGATCAAACATAAAAACTTGATCGAACGAATCAAGAAAATAGCCGGAGGAGGAGGTGCCCACTCTTGACCTTTCCTCTTGTCTTCATAATTGTCTGTGCAGTTTAACCAAAATAAAATGACATCAGTGCCTTGGCATTTTGGTGACACTGTACAAAAAAATTAACTTATCTCATGAAAGTGAGGTATGTAATCTATAAGCATTAACAGTGCAAAAATCTGAAGGTAGTAACAAGTTTCATCGTTGGTATACTGGCTGTGCAACAGCATTAGAATGCCTTAGACAGCCGGCGTTGCTTAAATTTATCGGTGGCATTAGACTGAGAGCGGCATTAGTTAAATGTGGCATCACTTTAGAAGTAGCATTGCTTGACTTGACTGCTGGCGTCATACTAACAGCAAAAAAGTGGCAATAGGAGCATGGGAGGCCCATTCGGACAGTGGG
>NW_021240273.1:0-1583 GCF_002162155.2 Triticum dicoccoides | reverse complement strand
AAACTAGCATCCTATACTAAGCATTTAGGATTGCAGGTAAGGTATCAACAGATGTAGCGACAATGTCAGGCTATGCATCAGAATAGGATTAACGAAAGCAGTAACATGCTACACTACTCTAATGCAAGCAGTATAGAGGAGAATAGGCGATATCTGGTGATCAAGGGGGGGGGGCTTGCCTGGTTGCTCTGGCAAGAGAGAGGGTCGTCAACTCCGTAGTCGAACTGGTCAGCAGCAGCGTCGGTCTCGTAGTCTACCGGAGAGAAGAGGGGGAAGAAATAATGAATACAGAGCAAACAAAGCACCACAAAATATATCAAGGCAATACGCGGTGTTCGGTGTGCCCTAACGCGGTAGTAGGTGATACCGGTGAAGGGGGGAAAACCCCCGGGAAAGTATTCCCGGTGTTTCGTGTTTTCGGACAGATGAACCGGAGGTGAAATGTTGCAGGTTCTCCATGCTAGGGACGCGTGGCGGACGAACGGGCTGCGTATCCGGATTCGTCTCGTTGTTCTGAGCAACTTTCATGTTGAAAATATTTTAATCCGAGTTACGGATTAAAAGATATGATTTTCTAAAGATTTTATTAATTTCTGGAATTTAATTAATTATTTAATTAATTCGAAAAATAGATTAATGACATCAGCATGACGTCATGCTGACGTCAGCAGTCAACAGAGTTGACTGGTCAACCTGACATGTGGGTCCCGTCCGTCAGTGACGGTTAACTAATTACCCTAGTTTAGTTTAATTAGCAGTAGTTAATTAGGTTAATTAGCCATTAGGTTAATTAATCAGGATTAATTAAATTAAGTATTTACTTAATTAATTATTTAATTAATTAATTTTATTCATTTTCATTTTTACTAATTATATTTATTTAATTCCCTATCTTTTTCGTTCTAATCAGTACATGGGTGTGGGCCTAGTCGGTCAGTGGCACTAGGGGGGGCCAGATGTCTGTGGCCCCTGGGGCCTAACGGGCACGCGGGTACGGGCAAGGCCCGAATGGGCGCAGCGGGCGTTGCGGACGCCCGACAGAGTGCTGCGAGGCGCCGGCAGCCGGAGCGGCAAACGGGAGGAGCGGACGTCGCGGGCGGCACGAGGAGGTGGCGCACGCCGAGGACGACTCGGTCGCGGGGAGCACGACGCGCAGGGCGTGGTGAGCGAGGCGTGAGGCAGAGAAGGGAAGAGGCCCGGGGCCTCACCAGCGTTGATGGGGAGAGAGGGCGCCGAGGCTTGCTGGCGGCCGGCGGGGAAGAGGATGAGGACGCGAGGTCGGCGAGGAGGCGGTCGAGGTGGAGGGCGATGCAGTTTCGGGTGACGTCGTGGGAGCTCGCCCAAGTGGCTGTCGATTGCGGCGGCGAGGCGCGTTCGAAGGGCAACGCGGCGCCGGGCTCGGGTGCCGACGTGGATGACGACGGGGAGGGGTTTCTCCGGACGGCGTCGGCGAGGTCCAACGATGGTGCGGCGTCGAGGAGGCGGGGGCGAGGTAGCGGGCGGCGCCGGAGACGACGAGCGGCGTCGGCGCGCCGAGGTCGAGGGCAGCGGGCGTACAGATTGAGCGGGGGGCGAGAGAGAGT
>NW_021240272.1:0-1489 GCF_002162155.2 Triticum dicoccoides | reverse complement strand
AAGATTTAAGGGCTATCAAAGACGCGAGGAAAACAAGTCTGTCGACTTGGATTTCATTTCCATGGCTTACTCGAGAAGTTTGCCATTTGGATCCCGGAGTTTGAATTACCATAGAGGTTGGCATATCACCGAATGCGACGTTATGCAAACGAGCATAATTTTCAGATATAAAAGAATGAGAGGCTCCTGTATCGAAAAGAACAGATGCCGGGTGGCAATTAACAAGAAGCGTACCGAGAACGACGTTGGGATCCTCTTGAGCTTCTTCGGCAGAAATACAATTGACATGGCCACGTGAAGCGGTGACCGGCTTGGCGTGGAATATTTTTCCTGTCGGCTTGCCACGGCCAACAGCTTTAGCAGATTGATTGGGGTTGGTCTGGGGACACTCACGCATATAGTGGCCAGATTCCCCACACTTGAAACAAGTCACGGAACTGGTACGTGGAGGAGCATTGTTAGTTGGACCCCTATAGGGCTTGGCTGGAGCAGACTGTTGAACGGGGCGAGGCGCCTGGAAGGATGGCCTCGGTGTAAACCTGGGTGGCAGGGCGGTGTTGGGTACCCACACGCGGCGCTTCTGAGGACCAGCACCGGATGAGGGACCCATATCACGGCCATGCTTGCGTGTTGCGTCATAGTCAGTCTGACCAGTTTCAGCACTGATGGCTTTGTTGACAAGTTTCTGAAAAGATGTGCACTCATGCAGACGGAGGTCGCGGCGAAGCTCAGGACTAAGGCCCTTACGGAACCTTGCTTGCTTCTTGGCGTCAGTAGAAACTTCCTCGGTTGCATATCGTGCGAGGTTACCAAACTCCCTGCTGTAAGCATCCACAGACAGTCAGCCTTGGGTGAAACTGCAAAATTCTTCACGTTTACGGTCCATGAGACCCTCCGGAATGTGATGTTCACGGAAAGCCTCACTGAACTCAGCCCAAGTAGTGACATGGCCCGCTGGGCGCATAGCTCCATAATTCTCCCACCATAGACTGGCGGGGCCTTCAAGATGATATGCAGCAAAGGTGACCTTGTCAGCCTCCGCCTCCAGCACGGAACGCAGTTTGTGAGAGATACTGCGAAGCCAGTCATCAGCGTCGAGAGGCTCGACGGAGTGGTGGAACGTGGGTGGATGTAATTTGATAAAATCACCGAGTGACACCACGTTAGTCCTCTGATGGTGTGCCGTGTTCTGTTCAATACGCTCTAACAAACGGTTGGTCTCCCGCTTGTTTCTCTCAGCTTCCATCATAACCTCGGCTAGTGAAGGAGGATGAGGCAGATTTACATCCCTGGCTTCACTGCCTTCGGCCTGCTCTTGAGAAGCAGGGTTAGCGCGCGTGTTGACCATCCTAGGTAAACAAGACAATGATTTAGTCAGGGTGATAAAATTCCGACATAGGATAAAAATGCAAGGAATAACTCGAAATGCAAGATGATCATCCGTATGACATGGTAAAAACAGAACTGCTTCTTTTATTCCATCGTCATA
>NW_021240271.1:0-1589 GCF_002162155.2 Triticum dicoccoides | reverse complement strand
CTTCTACTTCTTGTGATAATTTTTTGGCTTTAGTTTTTATGAACTATGAAAGTTACTCATGTATACATGTGTCATACGTGCAAAAATCAAGGGAAGTTAAACTGGATGACATATACATATACAACATGTACACCTTGTCTCTTTTGTTAGCCACATTTCAGATTAAGCAACGCCGAGGACGGCTTTGTTTTCAAAAAGGGGAGGATGATGAGGACATGACTACCTTGGATACGACCAAAAATATTGCATACATGCATATTTGTCAGGTGATTTCTAATGCAAGCTATTCAATAAATCTATTTATGTTATCCAGAACAAAAATACTTCACACACTTTTATGTTTTGTCTAATTGCAGGTGTATGGGACATTTGTACAATCCACATATGAAGATAAGGGAAAAGGAGAAGTTTAGGTTGTGTTCAAAAAGTCCTCTCACGTCACTTTTGGGCCAAGAGAAGATAGAGTCCAAGTCTCTCACGTTCTGGATTCAGATTCGGACTGCACAGACATACCTGACTCAAAACGCCAACAACTTTTTCATACGGACTCCGAATTGGGTGATTCTTTTTTTGTTGGAAACTAGATTTCGTGCTATTTCCAACCCAATTGGATTCACCTTCAAATTCGTCCGGAGCGTTGAGTTACGGATGAAACAATCTGACGTTGCAGCAGAATCCGAGTCAAACTACAAGCCCAAAGGTGTTGCATCACCTCCACTTGGGCCCATGAGCCTTGTACGACCTAGGGTTAGTTTTAGGCTGCCTTGGGATGTCCTCCCACCTCCTTAGCCGCCACCCCTTGCTCCTATATAAGTAGATCCATCTAGTAGCTTTTTCCTGGGGAGTTGTTTAGTTAAAAGTTAGCCATTGCAACTTCGTGTACTTCGTTTGTGTCCAACGACCAGACCAAGACCGCTTCCGGATCCCCACCATTATCAATACTTCATATATATTTGCAATATTCAGATTGCTTTATCATATTCTTGCTTGTTCTTCGTTGCTTGCAGGAATAGACCTTCGTGGTCAGGCTGACCGTGCTTCCAGCATCGTCAGTAACCTCAGGAGATTGGTTTAGCGATTGCTAAGGCGCAACGTCATGCATGTTTGTAGTCGGATCGTCAAAGTCGTCTCCACCAAATCGATAGTTATCATCTCATCGAAAGATCGGGACCCTCGCCTCTATCATGATGCACCGGGAATTAAGTCAATTAGATGCTCAATCCCTCTAATAGGTGGTAATCAGGATGAAGCTGACAGTCTTTTTCTTCTTCGGTGGGATGGGTGGTAGTTCCCTCTCTACAATTTCTTCTAGTTTTCCACCCAAGTTATGTTCTGCACCCATTTCTTTCATCATCTTCTTGCGCATGTGTTTTGGACATATTCCCGTCAGGTCCATTGGGGGGAATTCCTTCAACTCTAATCTCATCAACAAATGCTGAAAAACCATCTTTGCTTCCCATGCAGCTGGTGCCTCATCAATGCATTGTTTCGCTTCATACAATGGTATGCGTGGGAAAAAATGTACCCGCTCCATCATCACTATGTCTCCGACATTAAACGTGCCAAATTCATCAAGCTCCTTAGGTTTG
>NW_021240270.1:0-1223 GCF_002162155.2 Triticum dicoccoides | reverse complement strand
GCCTAGAACACTAATGAGGTCATGGCGTAGCACAACTAGCATCAATGAAGGATACTGAGTAGCTCTTGACAGCAAGATATAAGTGAAGATCACAACGGCAGTGAAGATAATGATGAAAAACAACTGCCAAGCAGGATATACAACAACTCTCTCTCCAACTTTCCTCTTGAAAAGTTTGAGACAATTTTCTGATAAATTCTTTCAAAGAATGCTACTAACTCAAGCTTTCCAATGCAAAAAGAATCACTCAATTCCGAGTTGATATGAGGAGTCAAAGAATTCTAAAACTGGCCTGAAAAATTGGAACAAGCTGTATTCACGAACTTCGGAGGGCAAAAAGACCTATTTCGAAGCCGATTTTGAGGTGTCAAATATTGAACTAGCTTCTGCAACTATTTAGATGCGGCTCGTCGCTATCTTCAATTTGAGTACTCACGGAGCCAAAATGGACTTCGTATGAGGAAGATACACCTGTTTTACTGAACAGTGCGCAAAACAGATTCCAATCCGAATTCAGGTACGAGATTGATTCTAGATAGATCCAATTTTTTTTCTTCTCTCTTTTTTTTTCTCACGCTTTTTTTTCTTCTCTCTCTTTTTCTTTCTTTTTTTCTCTTTTTTTTCTCTATCTTTTTTTTTCTCCCTCTTTCCAAGACAAACTAGATAAGATGCAGATTGGATCAGGCGAAGATGTGAATGACCTCAACTATGATTATGACAATGAACAGTGCATAGCACATGGTGGAAATTAATAGATGAGATGGTGGACAGCGGAACGGATAATGATGCAGCGGCGGTGATAGAGGCAAAGGTGTCCCGTCTTTCGATGAGATGGTGGATTTCGCTTTGGTGGAAGTCGACTTTGACGATCCGACTACGAACGTGTGAGGACGTCGCGCCTTAGCAATCGCTAAACCAACTCCGAGAGGTTATTGACCACGCCGGAGCACGATCAACCTGACCACGAGGGTCTGTTTCCTGCGAGCAAACGAAGAACAAGCAAGAAACTAAGATTGCAATCTGGATATTGCGAATATAAGATGAAAGCTTTATTGATCAAGGTGGGGTTCTGTGACGCCTTTGTCTGGTCGTTGAACACAAACGAAGTACGCGAAGTTGCAGCTATGGCGAACTTTTAATCTAAACAAAACCCAAAGTCTAAACGATGCCCTAAGGGCTGTATATATGGAGGAAGAGGGGGGAATTTCGTGGCCCTTGGTGGA
>NW_021240269.1:0-903 GCF_002162155.2 Triticum dicoccoides | reverse complement strand
AGAAACTAGGCAGGCAGGCTAGAGCAGAGCAGCGAAAAAAACAGACCGACCTCCATGTGTGGCGGTCTGGATCGGAATCGACGATGTCATCCTCATCAACTCAGGTCCTAGTCGTCCATGGAGTCAGGCACCTGCTGCTGCGCCAAGTCAAACAGAAAAATAAATTAAATGGGATCTGGTCTGATAGAGGAGATAGAGGAGAGGATGTGGATCAAAGGAAGGCTGAGCTCACCACAGTCGTCACTGGTCTCAAATCCTGAGAGGTCACACATTCAGTTTTAAGAACGGAGAACGCATTGTAATTATCTTGACGTCTGGGAGATGTCCAAACAAAATAAATGAAGTCTCGAAGATGATGAGTTTGACAGCAAGGAAATCAGAACAAGAACAAGAGAATTCTTGGTGCCAAATTAACCACCACGTGCATATATATACTGATTACCCAAAGGAAAACCATGTAATAGCAAGCAAGGCCATGAAAACCACCAAGTACATAGGTATGGATATCTATCAAAGTGGCAGTTGCAAAACGATGCCATGTCTCGCATTTGCATGTAAAAAAACTGAACCCCAATGCTCTACTGTACAAACATAGATAATTACGCTTTCCTTTTGAGGATTTCAAGATATATTTTAGGTTCAGCTTTTGTTTCGACTCCGCTAAGGCAATTTTCACATCTAATGCTCCATATATACGACATCAATTCATAGTAGTTATCTAACAACTTGAATCTGTAGTAAGAAGGTGAGGTCAGAAGAAGATTACGCTTTTGTTACTTGGCATCAGGGCCTTCCAATTTGCTTGGGGTTACTTCTTCATCTGCGACCTTCCATCTGTAGTAGTCACAAATTAGACCATAAGCAAAGAGAGAGAGAGAGAGAGAGAGAGAGAGAGAGAGAGAG
>NW_021240268.1:0-1443 GCF_002162155.2 Triticum dicoccoides | reverse complement strand
ACCATCGCTTATTCATAGTTCGTAGGTTCATCATGATCTAGTAGCATGACCTCCAGAACAGGATTACCGTACCACTCTGGTGCGGATCTTACTCTGGTTGATCTACGAGGTTCAGTAGTATCTTGATCTGAAGTTTCATGATCATTATCATTGGCTTCCTCACTAACTGGTGTAGGTGTCACTGAAACAGTTTTCTGTGATGAACTACTTTCCAGTAAGGGAGCAGGTACAGTTACCTCGTCAAGTTCTACTTTCCTCCCACTCACTTCTTTCGAGAGAAACTCCTTCTCTAGAAATGATCCATTCTTAGCAACGAATGTCTTGCCTTCGGATCTATGATAGAAGGTGTACCCAACAGTTTCCTTTGGGTATCCTATGAAGACACATTTCTCCGATTTGGGTTCGAGCTTATCAGGTTGAAGCTTTTTCACATAAGCATCGCAGCCCCAAACTTTAAGAAATGACAACTTTGGTTTCTTGCCAAACCACAGTTCATAAGGCGTCGTCTCAACAGATTTTGATGGTGCCCTATTTAACGTGAATGCGGCCGTCTCTAAAGCATATCCCCAAAATGATAGCGGTAAATCAGTAAGAGACATCATAGATCGCACCATATCTAGTAAAGTACGATTACGATGTTCGGACACACCATTACGCTGTGGTGTTCCGGGTGGCGTGAGTTGCGAAACTATTCCACAGTTTTTCAAATGTACACCAAACTCGTAACTCGAATATTCTCCTCCACGATCAGATCGTAGAAATTTTATTTTCTTGTTACGATGATTTTCAACTTCACTCTGAAATTCTTTGAACTTTTCAAATGTTTCAGACTTATGTTTCATTAAGTAGATATACCCATATCTGCTTAAATCATCTGTGAAGGTGAGAAAATAACGATATCCGCCACGAGCCTCAATATTCATCGGGCCACATACATCGGTATGTATGATTTCCAACAAATCTGTTGCTCTCTCCATAGTACTGGAGAACGGTGTTTTAGTCATCTTGCCCATGAGGCACGGTTCGCAAGTACCAAGTGATTCATAATCAAGTGGTTCCAAAAGTCCATCAGCATGGAGTTTCTTCATGCGCTTTATACCGATATGACCTAAACGACAGTGCCACAAATAAGTTGCACTTTCATTATCAACTCTGCATCTTTTGGCTTCAACATTATGAATATGTGTATTACTACTATCGAGATTCAATAAGAATAGACCACTCTTCAAGGGTGCATGACCATAAAAGATATTACTCATATAAATAGAACAACCATTATTCTCTGATTTAAATGAATAACCGTCTCGCATTAAACAAGATCCAGATATAATGTTCATGCTCAACGCTGGCACCAAATAACAATTACTTAGGTCTAATATTAATCCCGAAGGTAGATGTAGAGGTAGCGTGCCGACTGCGATCACATCGACTTTGGAACCGTTT
>NW_021240267.1:0-1261 GCF_002162155.2 Triticum dicoccoides | reverse complement strand
CCGCTGTTGTTGAACCATTGGATGTAGTAAGGATGTGGATGTGGTCTTGTGGTGAGAGAAAGCTTCTCCACCATCTCCATGCTAGCCAAGTTGTTGCAGCTCCCTCCGTCTATTATGACGCGCACAGAACGTTCCTTCACAACTCCCGTGGTATGGAACAAATTGTGCCTCTGATTTTGCTCAGCTTGTGTGACCTGCACACTCAAAACACGTTGAGCAACTAAACATTCATACCTGTCAGCGTCTTCAGGAGCCATGTATTGCGTCTCATGATCAGAATCATCTCCACCATGTTCTTCACGTGTAATAAGAGCCAATGTCTCCTCATCATAGTCACTAGCGGACTCATATCCACCATCCGCGGTAGCAATCATCACACGCGGAGATTTGCATTCCCTTGCATAATGACCTCCTCCCTTACAACGACGACAAATAATATCACTTGTGTGCCCTGTTGATGCCATGGAAGAAGAAGAACGCTGTGCAGGACCCGCAGGTGCGCTCTTGGAAGATAATGGTGGTTGTGCCTGTTTTCTTGTATCACGGCTGGAGGTGGCACCGGATGGAGGTGCTGGTGCAGTTGAAGGAGAAGATGCACGTGGTGTCCATGATGAAGGTCGGCCTGCAGAAAAGTTAGTTCGCCCCAATGCTTGTCGATCCTGCACTTCACGTTCAGCTTTACAAGCAAGATGGAATAAACGAGTGATATTAGTATACTCCTTATAGTCTAGAATAGTCTGAATCTCTCTATTTAATCCACCCAGAAAACGTGCAAGCATAGCTTCATTCTCCTCAACAATACCACATCTAATCATGCCAGTTTGTAATTCCTGATAATATTCTTCTACAGAATTTTTTCCTTGTCTTAAACGCTGCAATTTTTGAAGCAATTCACGTTGATAATATGGTGGAACCCAACGCGTACGCGTAGCAGTTTTCAAAGCAGCCCAAGTAGTTGGAATAGGATATAATCTACAATGTTCAGACCACCATACACATGCAAAACTAGTGAAAGCACAAACAGCAGCAGCAACTCGTCTCTCCTCAGGATATTGTAAACATGTAAATCGTTGTTCAGTTTCTAACTCCCAAGTAAGATATATATCAGGAACATATCTACCCTCAAATGGTGGAATATTCAATTTCAGTTTAGGAATATGGACATCATCTCGTACCTGAGGTGGTGGTGCAGGCCTACCATTACGAATATATACCTGAGGTCGACCTGCTGGTGGTGGTACAGGTGGCTGCACGTAGTGTT
>NW_021240266.1:0-630 GCF_002162155.2 Triticum dicoccoides | reverse complement strand
TTTATATTGACTAAGTTGACAAAGCCCTTGGTACGCTCCAACTTAGTAGGCCCACAGGTCAGCCTCCGAAACGGTGCGCCCTAGATGTCAGGGGGAGGAATCATTTTTTTGGCGGCCGAAGCTAAGAATATCCGAGATTGAAGAAGAAGCACGCCATCCTTTGGGTAGATATCCAACGGCCACTGCTTCTAGAACCGTGTGTTGACTATAATAAGTTGACAAAGCCTTGCATACGCGTCAACTTATTTTTTTAGGGGCCGCGTCACTTAGTAGGCCCACAAGTGTGTGGCAGAGAACTTATAGCCCATTTGCATTTTGTAAGAATGTACAGCCCATTTTTGAATTCGAATGGAATTTACAATAGCCCATTTACAGTTTGTTAAAAGTACAACCCATTTTCTAGCTAGGACAATGATTAATAATTTCAACCAACCGTTGAAGACAGAATTCAATAAAATTTCCCACATTTTGATGGGATCCGAAATATTTTTATCCCGAAATTTCTAGTCAGATTAAATATAAATTTGTATTATGTAAAAATCCAATGAAACATTGCGCGTGCAACAATGAAAATTTAAGATTTTAAAAATCCATAAATAATATTTTATAAACTAATTTCGTATCTGGTGC
>NW_021240265.1:0-979 GCF_002162155.2 Triticum dicoccoides | reverse complement strand
CCCGCCCTGGTCGTCGCCCTGCCCCGACCTCATCCCCGCCCAACGCAGCCACCCCGCCCCGACTCGACCTCATCCCTACCCAACACCGCCGACGCTCGGTGGTGAGGGGAGGGCCTCCTACCCGGAGTCGCCGCACTCCCTCCCCAGAGCAGCCGCCGCCTCGACCTCCTCTCCGTTAGGTCCGGCTCCCAAGAACATTTTTTTGTTTTTTCATGATTTTGCAGAGGATAAGAGGGCTAAATGTGATAGTTAGACACATAGATGGTAGTTAGATAGATAACTTGTTCATACGGATTATTTTGAGATGATGATGATGATTGTTAGATGAGAAGTGATAATGATGATTTTTATGCTTCGATGATTTTGAGATGATGATGATGATAGATGACAGATGATTGGTAGATGATGATGTTGATGATAGATGATGGTGTTTTTTTATGCTTCGATAATTTTTAGATGATGATGATGTTTTTTTATGATTCGATGATTGTTAGACGATGATGATGATATTGTGATGTTCTATGAGTTGTCATGTTCTAATTTTTTGTCGCGATGGAATTTGCAGGCTTTGTGGTGTCGCATTCATCAGAGTGACCGTTGTACGATGCATTGGTCCCCCTAAGCATCCCTCTGCTGTTCGACTACTTCCTCTACAGCCGAGGGTGAGCTACAAGTCCATCTCCTCCATTTTTTCATATCACTAGATTTCATTCTCAAGTCAACCGACGTAACCTAGGCGTCTCCCGTCCGAAAGGGTTGCATGGATAAATATGCATTCAATTGCATATTTATCACCGCAGCTCTTTCGGATTGTCCAGCGTTTTCCACGGACAGCCCGAGGATGTGTAGATTGGGTATGTTCTCCATGTTCTACCCCGTTCTAAGACAGGATTTCGGCGGCGCCTCCCCATTGTTCTTCGGAGCACATTCTCTCGGCTATTTGCCGAGACGTGTATCTGGAGAATAGCGGGGAGGTGCT
>NW_021240264.1:0-2222 GCF_002162155.2 Triticum dicoccoides | reverse complement strand
CACCGAGACCTTGGAGAGAGGCATCACAAAAGACCTCGTACGGCTTGGTTTCATCAGGCGGAGTCAGAACTGGAGCAGTGATCAATTTCTCTTTCAAAGTGTTGAAAGCAATATCACACTCCGGAGACCAAACGTACTTGACGTGCTTCTGAAGAAGATTTGAGAGAGGCTTGGCGATCTTAGAAAAGTTTTCAACGAATCTTCTGCAATAGCTTGCGAGACCGAGGAAACTACGGAGTTGCTTCACGTTCTGAGGAGGTTCCCAATTCACAATTGCAGACACCTTCTCAGGATTCACGGAAATGCCCTTGGCAGAGATGATATGACCAAGATAAAGAACCTCATCGAGCCAAAATTCACACTTGGAGAACTTGGCGTAGAACTGATGTTCCCTGAGCTTGTCAAGAACCAAACGCAAGTGCTTGGCATGATCTTCCTTGTTCTTCGAGAAAACCAGAATGTCGTCGAGATAGACCAAAACGAATTCATTGGTGTAGGGGTTGAAGATGAAGTTCATCATGCGAGAGAACGTCGGAGGAGCATTGGCGAGGCCAAAAGACATGACGGTGTATTCATATGAACCAAAGCTTGTTCTGAACGCCGTCTTGGGAATATCTTGCTCACGAATACGAATCTGATGATAACCCATACGGAGATCAAGTTGGAGAATACTTGAGCACCCTTGAGTTGTTCGAACAGCTCATTGATGTTAGGAAGTGGGTATTTGTTCTTGATGGTCTTCTTGTTTACTGGACGGTAATCAACACAAAGTCGACTCGATCCATCCTTCTTCTTCACAAAAAGAACACCACAACCCCACGGAGAAGTACTAGGCCGGATGAGACCCAATCTTTCTTGCTCATCGAGTTGTTTCTTCAACTCCTTCAACTCTTTGGGGCCGAGCTTGTAAGGACGTTTGCACACAGGTTCCGTGCCAGGCTCAAGTTCAATAACGAATTCAACTGGCCGGTGCGGAGGCATTCCTGGGAGCTCTTCTGGAAAGACGTCTTGATACTCACAAACGACAGGAATTTGAGAGATGGCATCCAATTCACCCTTCTCATTGAGAGAAAACAACCGGATGGTATTATCCCGAGCGGAAAAGACAATGACCTCCTCAGACGAATGAGTCAGTTGAATCTGCCTGGCTGCACAATCAAGCTGAGCTTTATGCTTAGAGAGCTAGTCCATCCCGAGAATAAGATCGATATCTGAGTTGCCAAGAACCGTAGGAGAAGCCAAGAACTTGTAGTCACCCAGAGTGATAGAAACATCCGGAACGATGGAGTTAGCCTGCATGCGCTTATCGTGAGAGACAACTGCTAAAGGACTAGGCAAAATTTGCAAAGGCAACCCATGCTTAGATGAAAATGGTCTCGAGATGAAACAATGCGATGCACCCGTGTCAAAAAGAACATTTGCAGGAATATCATTAACAGGAAGGTTACCCATGATCACATCTGACGAGTCCTCTGCCTGAGCTGCATTCATCAAGTTGACCTTGGCGGACTTGGGGTTATGCTTGACCACAGCTGTACTTGCCGATCTGACAGGAGGAGGAGGAGGAAGATGCCTCTGGTTGGTACACTTGTTGGCATAGTGACCCTTCTGTTGGCACTTGTTGCACGTGACCTCTGAAAGCGGACGGTGATACGGAGCACTCGATCTTGGCGCTTGAGACGAAGACTTGTTCTGAAAGCCTGGGTTGGGTGGGTGGGAGAAACCACTGCCACCTTTGCTCTTCTGCTGAAACGGCTGACAGAACGGAGGAGGAGGAAGCCAGAACTTCTGCTGCTTGACCACTTGAGTAGAGGAAGACGGAGTAACATCTCTGGCACGCTTCCTGGAAGCATCACACCTCAACTGAGCAGCCTCTTGCTTCAGTGCCATGTTGTAGAACTCATCGTATCTCAACGGCTCAAAGAGGACAAGAGCGAGCTGAATTTCCTCACGAAGACCACCCCTGAACTGATAGATCATGCTCTTCTCATCAGGAACATCCTGCTTGGCAAAACGGGCGAGCTTCTGGAACAACTTGTTGTAGTCATAGACAGACAAAGAGCCTTGCTTCAGATTGCGGAATTCCTGACGCTTACTCTCAACCACACTTTGAGGGATGTGATGAGCGCGGAAATCTTGACGAAAATCATTCCAAGTGATAACACGTCCACCTCTGGAATCCTTGTACTGCTGGAACCACTCTGCAGCCTGATCTTTGAGCT
>NW_021240263.1:0-1698 GCF_002162155.2 Triticum dicoccoides | reverse complement strand
AAACTAGAAAGTAATTATGGGTAAAATTACACTGTAAAAGGGCAACGGGTTACAGTGTAAAACGCCATTGGATTGCAGTACAGAAATTATGGATACAATTTCACTGTAAAAGGGCATAGGATTGCAGTGTAACTGCAGTATAAACTACACAGTAATTATGGGTAAAATTAGACTATAAAAAAGCATCGGGTTACAGTGTAACTACAGAGTAACTACGCGATAATTAAGGGTAAATTTACACTGTAATAAGGCATCAGACTACACTATAAAAACAGGGTCAATCTATGCAGTAATTATAGAGAAATTTACACGAATAAACTAAAGTGAAAATTACACTACAAGATTTACACTATAAATACGCATCGGATTACAGTAAGAAATCAACACAAACTACACAGGATTTAAACTGTACTTAAGTGAAAATTACACTCCAACCTACACAGAAATATACATGGGATTACAGGGATCAAAGGACACTGTAATAAGGCATCAGACTACACTATAAAAACAGGGTCAATCTAAGCAGTAATTATAGAGAAATTTGCACCACTAAATTAAAGCGAAAATTACACTACAAAATTTACAGTGATTTAATGGTGAAAACGGATCTTCAATCGGATTTTTCATTTAAGAGATAAAACATTTTAAAAACTGTAAATCCGAAAAAATTATCGCATGCATGCATGCGATAACGTGGCAATCTATTTGCGTTAGAGACGTGTGGTGCGTCTCCTTTCCTGTCACACGTGTGTCAGTTATCGACGTCCCATATTTATTGCTACATCAAATACTTCCAGCGATGATCAGTTGTAGAGGGAAGGTGGAAGCATAGCAGAGATGTTGTTCCCCAAAAAAAACCTTTTGACTCAGCCCTCGCATTGCTCTCCAGGGGGGCGTCACGAGCGAACCCTAGCCGCTGCCGCCCCGTCCCTTGGATCTGTAGCCCGCGGCCTAGCTGCTACCGGAGGAGGCCGACAGGCGAAGCCCACCTCGGAGGACGGCAGCGGCATGGCACTCATCTCCTCGCGGAAGCATGTTTCCCTGGACGGCGTGGCCCGCTTGCTGCGTGGCAGCAAAAGCCGGCATGGTTATTCTGACGGTGAACCTCTTGTCAGCGGAGCGAGGAACCTCTCGTCAGGTCGTCTGGATTGATCTCGTGTTGGCGCCTTCGTCTTCAGCCGGCGCGGTCAGGGCGGCGACCCTGGAGTGCGGCGGTAGCCGTTTCCCCCATGGCAAGTGGGTTGAGTCGTTGGCTTGCCTGGCCGGGTGTTGGGTGGCGGCGGTTTTCACTAGTAGAAAACATGGCTTTGGTTCAGGCCGGGCCAGCCCACTAGTCCCGATTCAGACCAGAAGCGGGACCCATGGGGGCATAGGTCCCGGTTCCTGAGGACAGGGGGGCGGCCAGGCCATCGTGGGGCATTGGTCCCAGTTCATCTGGCACTTTTGGTCCCGGTTCGAGGATCAAACCGGAACCAATGTGCCTCGCTCCTGGTCCACCATCATTGGTCCCGGTTGGTGGCTTGAACCAGGATCAAAGGTTGTCCTTTAGTCCCGGTTCCAGCCATGAACGGGGACCAATGAGATGCCTATATATACCCCTTGCCCGCGAGCATAGCAGTGGAGTGCTCTGTTTTTTTGGGAGAGGTGTGTGAGAGGTGTGTTGTGCTCTAGCTCACCTCCTATGCACATGAGGTGTTC
>NW_021240262.1:0-1772 GCF_002162155.2 Triticum dicoccoides | reverse complement strand
CTACCACTTCGAACTCCTCTATATAGCAGGCTGGTGGGCCTAAACTCTGCGCGCTGCCCTGTGAGTCTGCTGGGCCTTTAAGGCCTGTAATTACACACCTGTGGCCTATCAGGCCCACAGGGCAGCGGCCCAATTTTTTTATAGTTTTTTTCTTTTCTGCTTTATTTTCTTCGATTTATTTTTGCGTAGTTTTTTGTATAGTTTTTTCTTTTCTGTTATATTTATTTTCTTCTATTTATTTGTGAGTAGTTTTTCATCTAGTTTGCCAAAATTCAACATTTCCAGAGTTCATTTTGTAGTGATTTTCAATTTCACGGTCATTTTGTAAACGATTGAAAAATAGCAAATATAATTTTTTTTCTTTTCTGCTTTATTTTTTCTTCTATTTAATTCTGAGTAGTTTTTTCTTTTCTGCTATATTTATTTTCTTCTATTTATTTTTGAGTAGTTTTTTTATATAGTTTTTTCTTTTCAGCTATAGTTTTTCTTCTTTTCTGCTATTTTTTCTTTTCTGCAAAACTTGATGGTCAAAGTCTGGAGTTATAACTTAAAAAAAAGAAATGTCAACGTGCAATTAGTTTTTGCCATAACAGAAGAAGTCCGGAGTTGTAATAAGTTATTAAAAATAAAAAAGAGGTGCAATGCTCGTTAATTTGCTTCAAGCCTTTCGGAATAGTGTAAACTGCACTGCGCATAGCTCCGTGTAGTCTACCGTTTTCCTTAAGGCTTGAAACTAAGCAACGTGAGCATTGAGCCTCTTCTTCATCGTCTCTGCACTCAGGGCTTATAAACCGCTCCTAGTCCCTCTCACTTCGTGAGGTGGGACTAAAAAACAGCTTACGTCTTGTTCATCCATGAACCGGTACTAAAGGTGCTCGTGGGGCCCCAGCCTTACCTGACACAACCTCATTAGTACGGGTTCGTGGTACGAACCGGCACTAAATGGTGATGGTGGGGCCATAGCCTGACCGGAGGCTGACACAGCCTCTTTAGGTACAAACTTTCTGTTAGTGCCCGTAGTTTTCAAATTTGAATAGTTTAAATTTTGAATTATTTGAAATTAGTGTGAATCACTAGTTTGTGAATAACTTAACTTTAAAAATCAGTAAAGGCATGAAAGAATTTGTTTGCACATAAAATTTCTTCGCGTTTCAAATGCCAAAACACATAACTACCCTAACTATTACAGAGATTCCCCTCTGGGTGTCAAACACAGAAGAAAGTGATGATAGTGAAGCCGATCACATCCCAGATCTTTGGGTGTGAAACTTTTTCTTCGCGTGTGTCCCTTTGCACCGTAACCATGGAAAATCTTCATCATTTAACGGGATGCTCGGGTCAATATTTAGTTTGAATGGAGCAATTTCATCAAACTTTTCATAATCTTCTGA
The DNA here is from genome assembly GCF_002162155.2 of Triticum dicoccoides. Classification (NCBI taxonomy): domain Eukaryota; kingdom Viridiplantae; phylum Streptophyta; class Magnoliopsida; order Poales; family Poaceae; genus Triticum; species Triticum dicoccoides. Next base: position 381 of record NW_021240262.1, on the reverse strand, counting down.
CTTGTCTATCTTGTCATCCACTCCCACGATGTTTCTCTTCCCAGAAAGAACTATGTGCCGCTTTGCCTCATCATACGATGCATTCCCTTCCTTATCTTTTCTTTTTCTTGGCTTGGTAGACATGTCCTTCACATAGAAAACATGTGCCACATCATTGGCTAGGACGAATGGTTCGTCTGCATACGCAAGATTGTTGAGATCCACTGTTGTCATTCCGTACTGCGGGTCTTCCGTTACCCCGCCTCGTGTCATATTGACCCATTTGCACCGAAACAAAGGGACCTTTAAACCACGTCGATCGTCAAGTTCCCATATGTCCTGTATATAACCATAATATGTTTCCTTTCCTGTCTTGGTTTCTGCATCAAAGCGGACACCACT
>NW_021240261.1:0-1331 GCF_002162155.2 Triticum dicoccoides | reverse complement strand
GCAACTTTACTTGGGCTACAAGCAAAGCTGACTTGTCCGACTCTGGACAAGATTCGCTCTCATAGTCTTCACTCGAAGACATAGGTTTTGGTTAAGCATCACTTCAGTCATTCTGACTGGTTCTCTTGGACCCCACTTAACAGTACGATGGTTCCTATGACTCAATAAAGAAGAAAAAGAACCACGAAAGATCTAAGTCTTCGAGCTCCATAGGCTTCATGCGATATCTTCTCTTGTCATAGTCTTCAATGTGAATATCTTCATATACCACCTTTGACATCAATGTCTTCATACATTTTTAGGGGTCATCGCTGGTAGGAAAACTGAATCAATGAGGGACTTCTACCCATGTTATCCTGCAATTCTCACAAACACATTAGTCCCTCAACTAGGTTTGTCGTGAATACTCCAAAACCAACTAGGGGTGGCACTAGATGTACTTACATGATCCGAGGATACTCCATCAACATGCTGCAAATTTTTGATGTTCCCCAGAAGTTCAAAGTTATGAGTTTGATTGTCGAAACGATCAAGAGGACTGCTGCTGATCAAAAGAGGAGTTGTGGGTATGCTCCACATATTCAGGAGCTCATCATTTCTAAGATGGGCATAGGAATTTATTTGCTGGATAAGGAGCATCTACCTCTATATCCTGAATTTGAAGACAACACTGTTGTGATGAATGAGGAGGAACCATCATCGGCTCAAGTCCAGGAGAAGAGAGCAAAGGAAAAGGCTAAGAAAGCTGCCCAAATGCCAAGTGTTGAAGAGGCATCTTGAGTCTTCCCAAAGAGCAAGCAAGATCGGTTAGGCTATCTGATTCAAGCTACACTGAGGATTGAGAAGGGCTTGGCCACCCTGACTCAGAATCAGGAGAGCCTGGAGAGGATTGTGGAAACAAAATTCTATGATCTTGATCTGAAGGTGGCTGAAATTCAGACTGCAGTTGAGCAGCTTCAGGAGGAATCAGAGGGGAGGAAAGGAAAAGCAACCACTTATGCTTTTCAGTATGTGCCACAAAGTCCAAGGTCTGCTGTAGTGCCAGTTTCAGATGCTAGAGCTATAGTGTCAGCACCAGCAGCTACAGCTCCAGTGCCACCTCCAGCACCCACTCCATCAGCTCCAACTACGTCATCGGAAGCCTTCGTCCTTGGAGTTCTATCTACACCACCTCCCGAAGACCAAGCCTGAGAGACGTATATCACTATGCATTTTCAAACTTTTTGGTAACTTGTTGCCAAAGGGGGAGAAATATGTATAGATCATAGGTTTCGAGAGAGAGTGTCTGCCTTTTATCTCTCTTGCTTTTGGTTGAACTTTTTGTGTGCTTG
>NW_021240260.1:0-472 GCF_002162155.2 Triticum dicoccoides | reverse complement strand
GGGATCCAATTTCCTTCCTTTCCTAAATAAAGCACAAGAGATGGACGGCATCATTTGGAGAAGTTATAACATGATGCTTTGTTCAAAGGAAGGTGTAAATTTCGAGAAGCAATTAATCAATCTGAAGATATGCTAATATATACAGACAGGCCCGGCCGTGAGGGGGGGCAGGGGGGGCGGCCGCCCCGGGCCCCCAAAGTTCGGGGGGCCCTCCCCAAGTGTGCAGTCAGGTTAGTACTAAGGAAACTATGGGCCGTGGCCCAGGGAAGTAACCAAGCGTGGGACGCAGTCAAGCGCAAACATAGCGATTTTTCCTATTCCTTTATGAATCAATCCCAGATCCTACACCGTTCCTTTTTGCGATAATAAACATGGCAACATCGTCATGTTCCTTTTCTCGAATATCATTCGTAATTCTGATCGCCAGTTCGCCGTCTCGCCGATGCCGATTTCTGTTCCCGGGGCCGGTTCT
>NW_021240259.1:0-1790 GCF_002162155.2 Triticum dicoccoides | reverse complement strand
GGTTTATCATACGAGCAGTGTTTGTTTTGATGAAATAGAGCACTCGTTCGAGAACTATGCACCGACGCATACATAAGTAAATGTGAACACTGTTGGTGCTACCCCACTTGTAAGCAGTTGTGCAAAACAAGGCACATTGGCTGAGCTCGCTTCAACACTAGGCTATCGACCAGCTAACAATCAACAATCTGCTGTCTGACATATAAGCAACTATGTAACTTGTTACAGTGGTTCATGCAGTTAACTGAGGCCACAATGTAATAAATACGAAACGTTCACACGCTAGTCCAGCGCTCATGTGGAACACTCACATTAAACTCGTCTTCATAAAAAACTTGAAAAGACAAAGTTATACTAGTTCACAACAAAAGACAAAGTTGTGAGAAGGTTTACAAATCAGGAAAAAACAAGCAAGGCTTCTCTGAGCAAAGGGCCTCCCGGCAGGCTTAAATTTCCTGGAGTTCACTCTGGTTTTTTCTTGTTGCCACCATCCAGGGTTAGGTTCTCTCATTCCAGAATAACCAATTATAATTGGGGTCTCAGCTGGAATGCTGAACTGAACCATGCAGTGTACTGACCAGGTGAAATTCTTGTGCGTTCCACTAAATTTAAGCACCGCTACTTGCAGAAATAAGCAGACCACAATGCCTCTTGTCCGCGCACCTGTCCAAAAAACTGCCGTGTAGCCGTGCCAGCTAGTCCTCGGTCCATGGATGAACCGGTAGAAAGTGCATTCCGGACTAGGATGCAGTTGTTTTCGCTTGTCCCTGCACTTCAATCAGGAAGTAAAATGTACGAATCAGCTTCTTTTAGATTGCGTTGGTTATTCTACCTTAGTTACTACCAATGTATGGATACCTTGAAGACGGGAGGTTAGACGACGGCAACGAGGGATAGCCATCTCATTTTGCGCAGTTGTACTAAAACTGAGGTGTGTGCTTTTGATTGCGCGGATAGAAACGATACGGAGACGGACATCCCGAAACGATATGGAGACAGACACTCCTGTGAATCCTATTCCACGACTGAGACACTGTTGTGTTCTGTTCTCCTGCTACCCGGAGCGGGGCTCGGATCTGCATCAATCCTCTGCCGGCCTCCGACTGGTAAGGCTGAATTGACTCTGCTATTCGAGCCGCAGCTGTGAGAATTTGGATCCGAGTGCGGTATACCTTAGGTGGAGGTGGGAAAAGCTGCTGTTGACTGGACTCAAGGATCCGCTCCTGAGGACGCTCGTCGAGAGCATGCTGAAGGTTCTCCAGCCGCATGTGCTCAGCCAAATTAGCTAAGCGCACCTCTTCCAAGGCCCGAGCCTCGGGGGTATCTCCAACGATGGGCGTGTGGCACTACTAGGAAAAGGGCTATAGATAGGATTGATACTAATGGCGCACCATGCAAGTAGTGCGCCACTACTATATACTAATGGCGCACCTGTTGGTGATGCGCCATTAGTGTGGAAGACACTAATGGCGCACCAGAAACAGGGTGCACCACTAGTATTAATTTTTTTTTTCATTTTTCCATACATACTAATGGCGCATCAGGTCGAAGTGCGCCATTACTAGTTCTAACTAGTAATGGCGCACTACCACGCGGTGCGCCATTAGTAAGCTTCCCCCTCACTCCACCTGTTCCCCTCCCTCCCTTCCTCCCCACTCGACCTAATTTGCCCCCTCCGCCCCAACCGTACACTGCCGCCGCCGCCCCCTCCGTCCCCTCCTGCCCCTGCCGCCGCCGCCCTGACCCCCACCGGAATCCACCCCCGCCGCCGACCCCGACCCCTCCAGCGA
>NW_021240258.1:0-994 GCF_002162155.2 Triticum dicoccoides | reverse complement strand
TATCTATTCAATTGGTATAAAACTAGTTGGCTGGCCCATGCATTTTCATGACTATAATTGTTATATATTGTTGTGTCCATGAAATTATTTCAAGACGTCGTAGTGGTATTATATAGACAATTCTACTTGTAGAAAACCAAATAGATGAATTACTTATGGAAAATTATTTGGTATTGTACTCTCTAATAGTCCCTCCGTTCTATAATTCATGTCTTTGTTTTGGTTTTGAACTAAAACCACCACAAGGGTTATGCAGGGGAGGGAGTAGTTATTTACCCCATGCTCTGCTATCTAATTTAATTACTCCTATTTTGGTTTTTGGAAAACCATGAAATATAACGGAATATTATATTATTGGTATCGTTTTCCTAGAAAGTTGTTTGCCACCATGTGAACCGCTACTGATACCCACATAATTCACAACTGCACACCTGGACATTGAAAACGAAATAAAATTGAGTACTAATTATATTGTGTTTTTGGTAAGGACTTTCATTTGTGACAACGAAAAGTCAATGGTCTTTTGTCCGCCATGCAAAATCATGAACTTTTAAGGCTGGTCATAGTGGGAGTAACATAGACTAGTAACATGCATATGTTACTAGTTTATATTACTACCTTCATAATGGGTAGTAACATATAGATGATAACATGCAAGTATTCATTAATTGAGCTATAGACTCATTTTACCTCGTGGTGTGTTATGTTACAGTAACATAATATTTTACCACAAGCATCTCTCTCCTCATTAACTTCATGCCACATAAGCAAAATTGTCTTGGAATGTGTTATGTTACTATCTACGTTACTCCCACTATGAGTAGCCTAAGGTAATGGTAGCTTCTCTCTTGAACTCCTCGTCCTTAAGTGTCGACCTTATCATCAATATATTTTATTGAAATTCCCAATCAGTAACTAAATTGATATATTGATGACAAGCACTTTTAGAACTTTGTATTCTCTTCCTACTTAGCCTTGTGGCCATAATTAATAT
>NW_021240257.1:0-559 GCF_002162155.2 Triticum dicoccoides | reverse complement strand
GGAGGCGTAGACTAGAGGTGTGTTAGTTTCTTCTTATTAGCCTGTGGTAGTAAAGTCCTTGTTTGTTACTATCTTGTTATGATCATCAATGGGAAGTTACCCAACAGATTGAACTGAACTGAAGCATATGAATGTGAACACCACATGTTCATTAGATTCTAATTAATTGCTAAATAAGTCTTTGGTGATAATCCTTATGCCCAGTTTAAAGCCTGTCACCTTAATTCATTACATGTCGTAACCCCACTAACAAATTTCAAATGGTTCGTATTCTGTTGGAAAACTTCGCTTTGAAATGACAGAATGCAGTGAGAACTCTCGAAACAGACTTTCGCCCCGCTTTATAAATAAAGAAACAACCGAAGAAAGACAACGGCCGAATGATACAAGGTGGTAAGGTCACCCTCTTACAAAGCCGATCCCAGGATAATCGGATCACGCAGAACACACACGACTACACTACCAACATAGAACACATGAAGATCTACACACACCGCCACGGTATAACCTAATACACCTAAGCTCCACGGCAACACCCTCAAGAGGGAGGGAGAATGGC
>NW_021240256.1:0-832 GCF_002162155.2 Triticum dicoccoides | reverse complement strand
GCCCAGCTTGGTGTTGGCATCTTGGAGATCGTTCTTCTCCCGCCTCACCTTTGTCAGCACCTTCTGACCTTCCTTCAGCTGGCGTAGGAGGTGTTGCCCTTCCGGATTCAATCCGGCGCCATCTGCAATTTCATTTGTCAGATTCGCACCCATGCCGTGCTTCGCAAAATACTTATCTTTCGAAGTGTATATTACCAGAGGGGGTCTCCTTGGGCTCCCCTGCCGTGGCTAGTGCGGCCTCAAGTTGGGCTTTGCACTCTTCCAGCTCCTTGGGCAGTAGGGAATTCTTTTTGTAAGAACTTGCATAACAAATGATCCTTAAATCAGTTATTCTAACTATTTCAAGTCTCGGGGGCTACTGGCATATATATAATTACCAAAAATTTCTTACCCGTATGTATTTTACATATTGCTCCATGGCTCTGGCTAGACCATTTTGAGCGGCACGGAGGTACGCATCTCCCGAATTAAAGGCATCTAATGCCTCTTGGGAGAAACAAGCGTCGCGAAGAATTGTCCGGCGACGCCTGTGGTTCATGGCACTCTCCACCTCAGAGTGGGTGGCAGACAACCTGTCCACATCCTCCGTCGGAGGAGCATCTGGTGCGCGCCTTGCATTCGCCCCCGCCTCCGTACCAGGCTTTGGAGCCTGGCTGGTGGAGGCGCGATTGGCAGCCTCTCCAGATATAGTCCGGCAAGGTCTCTTTGTCCTGAAGAGAGCACGAGTGTTAATATGCCTTGAAGGTATAACACCTGGATAAGGGGGGCGCCATACCTTTGCGCTGACGCCTCGGTCCGGACTGCACCTCTTTTCTGCCCACGGGGCCCTGCG
>NW_021240255.1:0-765 GCF_002162155.2 Triticum dicoccoides | reverse complement strand
AAATAGTCCATAACAATGGCCCGTTTGATAACTATTTAAGAAAACAACATACCCGTGATATTGGATCACACTGTTGGTTTACCAAGCTAGTGAATAACGGTGATCACCCAAAATTTGAACACTGGTAAGTATCATTTATTATCGGCTTATAAACAAAGCCCGACCGTGTTAATAAGCACTGAATATTATTGTATCTCATACTGGCGACCTATAGTCAAAAGCCAGGCCGGGTTAATAAACACCAGATAGTATCTCATCTCATACTGGCGACTTATAGTCAAAAGCCAGGCGGGGTTAATAAACACCGGTGAATTATAATCATAAAGCCTTATAAGCCTCATCAAATAAACCTCTAAAAAGAAAATCTTTCAAATAAAAACAAACGAAAAAACGAGGCTTTTCATGGGCTGCCAGGCCGAAAATCGAGTGCTTTCACGGGCCGCACAACCACTAAGTTAAACCTATATACAAACCTTATAAGATGGACCTCACATAACCAATCGTCATTTTAACTTTGACAAGTCCAGTGTCTCCATAAGATTGACTTGTCAAACGTTCGGCGGGTCATTCCGGGATTACTTGGGCAGAGTGGCTTACTTAAAAAGGCAGGATAACCCGGGGTTTTAAGTGAATACACCTGGCTTCCAAGCCTGGCTTTTAAGCCTATTACAAGGGTTATAAAAACTTTTTTTCTTTAGAACAAAAGAGCCCCCAAGAAATATTTTGAGTTGTGCTCAAGGGGCACCTATGTTTGAGTTGTGCTTT
>NW_021240254.1:0-397 GCF_002162155.2 Triticum dicoccoides | reverse complement strand
AGTTGGGTATACCTCCTGTCTCAGATCCGAAAGCAATAAGGGATTGTTTCTAGAATCGGGTCCTTTCTCGAGGAAAAGTTTCTCTCGAAAGAATTGAGTGGGAGGATGGTGGAGACTTGATGAGGTTATTGAACCGTCTCTTCAACTAGTGTGTGGCAGGGCACAGGAAGTTGTACCTGTGGCACCTACAACAATTGAAGTGGAAGCTTATGATAGTGATCATGAAACTTCAGATCAAGTCATTACCAAACCTCGTGGGATGACAAGGATGCGTACTACTTCAGAGTGGTACGTGATCCCGTCTTGGAAGTCATGTTGCTAGACAACAATGTACCTACGAGCCATGGAGAAGCGATGATGGGCCCGGATTCCGATAAATGGCTCGAGGCCATAAAAT
>NW_021240253.1:0-1374 GCF_002162155.2 Triticum dicoccoides | reverse complement strand
CGTTAAGATGTTTTCCGACAAGTTCAAGGAGTTGACTACGATGAGATTTTCTCACTCGTAGCGATGCTAAGAGTCTGTTGGAATTATATTAGCGATTACTGCATTATTTATGAAATCTTGCAGATAGGATGTCAAAACATTGTTTCCTCGACGATTTTAATGAGGAAAGGTTGTATGTGATACAACCGGAAGGTTTTGTCAATCCCGAAAGATGCTAATAAGTATGAAAAGCTCCAGCAATCCTTCTAAGGACTGGAGTGAGCATCTCGGAGTTGGAATGTATGCTTTGATGATGATCAAAAATTTTGGGTTTGTACAAAGTTTATGAGAAACTTGTATTTCCAAAGAAGTGAGTGGGAGCACTATAGAATTTCTGATGAGTATATGTTGTTGACATATTGTTGATCAGAAATGACGTAGAATTTCTGGAAAGCATATAGGGTTATTTTGAAAGTGTTTTTCAATGGAAAGCCTGGATTAAGCTACTTGAACATTGAGCATCAAGATCTATAAGGATAGATCAAAATGCTTAATAATACTTTCAAATGAGCACATACCTTGACATGATCTTGAAGGTGTTCAAGATGGACCAGTCAAAGAAGGAGTTCTTGCCTGAGTTGTAAGGTACGAAGTTAAGACTTAAAGCTCGACCACGGCAGAATAGAGAGAAAGGACGAAGGTCGTCCCTTATGCTTAAGACGTAGGCTCTTCAGTATGCTATGCTGTGTACCACACCTGAAGTGTGCCTTGCCATGAGTCAGTCAAGGGGTACAAGAGTGATCCAAGAATGGCTCACAGGACAGCGGTCAAAGTTATCCTTAGTAACTAGTGGACTAAGGAATTTTCTCGATTATGGAGGTGGTAAAAGAGTTCGTCGTAAAGGTTACGACGATGCAAGCTTGACACCTATCCGGATAGCTCTGAGTAGAGAGACCGGATACATATAATGGAGCAATAATTTATAATAGCTCCAAGTAGAACAGTTGTTTGGAATAGCTCCAAATAGAGCGTGGTAGCTGCATCTAGGAGATGACATAGAGATTTGTAAAGCACACACGGATCTGAAAGGTTCAGACCCGTTGACTAAAACCTCTCTCACAAGCAACATGATCAAACATAAAACTCATTGAGTGTTAATCACATAGTGATGTGAACTAGACTACTTACTCTAGTAAACTCTTGGGTATTAGTCACATGGCGATGTGACCTGTGAGTGTTAATCACATGGCGATGTGAACTAGATTATTGACTCTAGTGCAAGTGGGAGACTGTTGGAAATATGCCCTAGAGGCAATAATAAAAGTATTATTATTATATTTCCTTGTTCATGATAATTGTCTTTTATTCATGCTATAACTGTATTATCCGGAAATC
>NW_021240252.1:0-701 GCF_002162155.2 Triticum dicoccoides | reverse complement strand
CTCTTCAAGGCAAAACCAATGCATGCTCAAGAGGTAGCAACTAACAAATCAGATTAGATATGCATGAGCTAAATTATTCTCCACTATATCAAGAAAATAATACGGCTTCTGTTACACATCTCTATCCTTAAAACTGGCCAAAACTGGTACAGTATGATACTTCTTGAATTCCTTGCCGAAGATCAATGTGATGCATTTCTCCTTAATTTCCTTTGACCAAAGGACAGAATCCTCTGGTTTTGTATGAAAAAAAACCAACAAAACTTTAAGGACCAAGGGGATAAGAAAAAGGAGATAGACATAAAGAAAACTATGGAATATACTTTCATTTTAATTTTTGAATTTTGTGAAACAGACATGGAAACTCATGAACAAGTAGTTCCAAAATCTAGACAATATGAATCAACAATTACGAAAGCTCAATAAAGTTATTTTACCTCTGGTTAAAACTCAAATAAGTATTTTATGAATGCTGATAAATTGCATGCATGTACATGATGAATATTCAGGGAAAGGCAAGCCATTATAAACACAAGAACAATGGAGTTGTTTTCCTTAACTAATAAAAGGTACAAGCAAGTACATATATGGTAGGTGCCCATAGACGGAGGCCTAATCATGGAGCAGATCGTGCACTGATCATGCAAGATACTGCGATAACCGGTCCTTGACCGGGAGTGTGCTGCCTAACCCCCCCCCCC
>NW_021240251.1:0-1843 GCF_002162155.2 Triticum dicoccoides | reverse complement strand
GCTCCGTGGCCTTTGCCCCCTGTGTCGTCATGCCTCTACCCGCTCTCAACAGCGCCACCCCCCCTCCCCGGTGCGCCTAAACAGCAGCCCGGCGGTGGCCATCGTAACAACCGCCAGGTAGGCATCCTAAGCAGCAGCACTAGCCCACCCCACCCTGAACCTAAGGCACCAACCCGTGGACCGGCGTTGTCCATGCGTACTCAATGCCAGTGCCATGGGCCCCAGCTCCAGGCCTCGTCGGGCCTCGACAGGTGGGCCATCAGGCCTACCTCGCCACGTTAGCCAGCGCCGGCTACACGGCCCATCCCACCCCGCCAATGGTCGGCGGCTGTGCTGCCGCCCTACGACGATTTCTTCCCACCACATGTTCCTCATCCATGTGACCCTGCTCTTCTGGATGCACTGCATTCGGCCCCGTGACCAAGTCAATACGGTGGGGATGGAGATTGGTACATGGACTCGGGCGCCACCGCCCACATGACATCTCATCCCAGTAACCTAACCTCCTCCACCCCGGTTCATGCTCCTACTCGCATCACCGTTGGTAACGGTTCCTCTTTACCTATCACACATATTGGTCGTACTTTGTTTCCTTCCACATCTACGCCCATCACCATGTCTAATGTTCTTGTTTCTCCTGATTTAGTCACGAACCTTGTTTCTGTTCGTCGTCTTGCTCGTGAGAATCCTATTACCCTTGAATTTGGCGATGTTGGTTTTTCTGTGAAGGAGGCCCGTACCCGGATGGTTCTTCACCGATGTGATAGTCTCGACGAGCTCTACCCGGTGCACTCCTCCACCACCACCTCGACCACCCCAATCGCCCTCGCCGCCTGTGTCGACCTTTGGCATGCTCGTTTGGGACACCCCAACTCCACCATTTTGCGTCAAATTCTTCAGAGTTTTTCATTATCATGTAATAAGGTTGACGACCATACTTGTGAGGCTTGCCATCTTGGCAAGCAAGTTTGTCTCCCCTTTAGCGCATCTACAACTATTTCCACTTTCCCATTTCAGTTACTTTATAGTGATGTTTGGACATCTCCGGTTGCAAGTAACACCGGCTACCTCTACTATTTGGTGATTTTAGATGATTTTTCTCATTATGAGTGGACATTTCCTCTTTGTCGCAAATCCGATGCCTTTGCCACACCACCGCATTATATTCCTATGTCATCACATAGTTCGGTCGTCCCATACTTGTACTCAAACCGATAATGGAAAAGAATTTGACAATGTCGCCATTCACAATCTTCTTGCTTCACACGACACCATCTTCCGCCTAACTTGTCCCTACACTTCGCAGCAAAATGACCGTGCTGAGCATATCCTACACACTCTTAATGATTGCGTTCATACGCTACTCTTTCACTCTAAATTACCTCCCCGATTCTGGCTTGATGCTCTCCCCACCGCCACTCCTCTTCTTAACATTTGATCGTGTCGTCCCCTTTGGAACTACGACCCTCACCAAGTCCTCTTTGGTGCGCCTCCAAGTATCGTGTCCACCACCCCCCACAAACTCACCCCACGATCACTTCCTTGCATCTTCCTTGGCTACCCGTCCAACACCAAAGGTTACCGGTGCTATGATCCAGTGTTCCACTGCGTGTATGCCTCGCGGCACATGTACTTTGACGAGACGGTGTTTCCTTTTCAGCAGGTACCACCCTCTGCCGAGTCCTCTGTGGCATCTCTCTCCCCTTGTAACTTGTATGTATCTTGGGAGACAAGGCAACCGGTGCACCCCCATTATCTATATATGTGCCTAGTGCACGATCAATCAAATCATCGATGCGTCCAATCCCTCTCTTCCTAACTTACAGGAATGTCTCCTCCCACT
>NW_021240250.1:0-2579 GCF_002162155.2 Triticum dicoccoides | reverse complement strand
TTGGGGAAGTGGTCCTTGCGAAGGTGTAGCTACACGAGATCGCCTGTGTTGAATATCATGGGTTGCTTGTTGACGTTGAGCTTGGTCGCTAGTCGTAGTACTTAGCGCTCAATGGTGTTCCTTGTATCCTCATGCATCTTCTTGATGTAGCTTGCTCGTGCACTCGCATCCATGTTGGTGCACTCTTGTAGAGGAAGAGGTAGAATGTCCAATGGGGACAATCGTTTGAAGCCGTAGACGACCTCGAAGGGGGACTTGCCGGTAGTCGAATGTCTTGCACGGTTGTAGCCGTACTCGGCGATGGGTAGACACTCCTCCCACTCCTTGATGTTCTTCTTGATCAACACGCGAAGTAGAGTGGAGAGTGTATGGTTCGTCACCTCCGTTTGGCCGTCGGTTTGAGGATGGTATGCGGATGAGAACAAAAGCTTGATTCCGAGCTTGGCGCATAGCGTCTTCCAAAAGTAACTCAAGAACTTGATGTCACGGTCGGAGACGATTGTCTTTGGTACTCCATAGAGGCGCAAGATTTCCCTACAAAAGAGATTTGCAACGTGTGAAGCATCGTCTATCTTGTTGCAAGGAATGAAATGTGCCATCTTAGAAAATCGGTCCACAACAACAAACACGGAATCCTTTCAATTTCGAGTTCTAGGCAAACCAAGTACAAAATCCATGCTAATGTCTTCCCAAGGTTGATAAGGAATAGGAAGAGGCATGTAAAGACCATCGGATTGAGCTTTAGACTTAGCTTTGCGACATGTCGAGCATCGGGTGGTGAAGCGTGAGACGTCGCGGAACATCTTGGGCCAAAAGTTGTTCTTGGAGAGCGTGGCAAATGTCTTGTCACGTCCAAAGTGTCCCATGAGTTCGCCTCCATGAGCCTCTTGCAAAAGGAGTAAACGAAGAGAAGACTCGGGAATGCATACTTTGTTAGTTCTCATAAGATAACCATCCTTGATGTAATATTGTTCCCAAGATGTATGCGTCAAACATTTAGCATAAGGAGTAGCAAAAGATGGATCATTAGCATACAAGTCTTTTATGTGCTCAAAGCCAATAACATTCAACTCTAGTTTAGTGACAAGCGTGCATATGAGTGAAAGCGCATCCGCAACTACGTTTTCCTTACCCTTAATGTACTTGATCAGATAGGGGAAAGATTCAATAAATTCAGTCCATTTGGCATGACGCTTGTTCAACTTAGTTTGACCTTTTAGGTACTTGAGCATTTCATGAACGGTATGTATGACAAACTCATGAGGTCTAAAATAATGTTCCCAAACATGTAGCACACGCACTAAAGCATACAATTCTTTGTCAAATATGGGATACTTAAGTTGAGCACCGGAGAGTTTTTCACTAAAATATGCAATTGCTCGTTTTTCTTGCATCAAAATTCCGCCAATTCCGGTACCACTAGCATCACAATGAACCTCAAAAGTTTTCTCAAAGTTGGGCAAAGCAAGAATCGGTGCATGAGTAAGCAAAGACTTGAGCTCATCAAAAGCGGTGGATTGCAAAGATCCCCAAACAAAAGGAGCATTCTTCTTGCTCAAAGCATGCAAATGAGCGGCAATAGTGCTAAAGTCTTTCACAAAGCGACTATAAAAACCCGCAAGACCAAGAAAACTACGCACTTGTTGCAAATTGGTGGGTTGGGGCCAAGTTTTAATTGCTTCAATTTTAGATTCATCAACGTGGACACCCTTGGAAGAGACAACAAAACCCAAGAAAACCAATTTGTCAACACCAAATGTGCACCTTTTCATGTTGGCATAAAGAAGTTCCTTGCGAAGGGTTTGCAAAACAACCCAAACATGATTAATATGCTCTTTCATGGATTTGCTAAATACAAGAATGTCATCAAAGTAAACCACAACAAAGACTCCAATGTAAGGTCGAAGCACAAAATGCATAAGACGCATGAAAGTACCGAGAGCCTCCAATAAAACCATAGGCATAACTAACCACTCATATAAGCCAAATTTGGTTTTGAAAGTGGTTTTCCATTCATCACCCTCTTGTGTGCGGATTTGATAATAGCCACTTTTAAGATCAATTTTTGAGAAAAAGGTGGCTCCGCTAAGTTCGCATATCATCTAAGCGAGGAATGGGATGCCTATAGTGATAGGGGCAAAGGTGTCCCGTCTTTGGATGAGATGATGGATATCGCTTTGGTGGAAGTCGACTTTGACGATCCGACTACGAACGTGCGAGGACGTCGCGCCTTAGCAATCGCTAAACCAACTCCGAGAGGTTATTGACCACGCCGGAGCACGATCAACCTGACCATGAAGGTCTGTTTCCTGATGAGGACATCAATACAATTGTTACACCCACAGCCCCTGCTGCTATACATACTGGACCAATTACTAGAGCTCGTGCACGCCAACTAAATTACCAGGTACTTTCGTTTCTTGGTAATGATTCTAATGTTCATGAGAATATGATGCTGCCTAAATTGGATACATTTGTTTTGCTTACAAATGAAGGGCCTAGCTTGGAGAAGGATGAACATTGGAGCAAGAACAAGCATGGAGATGATGGCATGCGCAAGGGGAACAAGAACGGAGTTA
>NW_021240249.1:0-2231 GCF_002162155.2 Triticum dicoccoides | reverse complement strand
GCGGCCCCCGTGCCGCCCGACGGGGAGGTCGCCGCTGCCCTGAGGTTTGGCATGGCTTTGCCCATGCTCACCTTAATCTGCGACTCGTCTCGCAAGCATTACGTGGCCTTTTCTGATTATGAATGTTTCACCAGCCGTGAGTACAATGATAGCAGTTACCACGCACCTTATAATTTCGCACGCAGGGCGATCAGAGATGGTTTCGACGGCGCCTTGCCGGGATTAACGGGATTAAGTGAAGTGGTCGACCACATCGGTGATTTGATGAGGCTGCATCATGCTCAGCCCGCTAACTTTTTCTCCAATCATCCTCCTGAGACGGGACATGCAGACGATGGCCGGTGTTTCCTTGTGCAATGTAGCGGACAGCTGCTCATCGTGCTCAAGGTACAGCGAGTCGTTAGGCTTCTCAAGCTTGAGCCCACGAGTGACCAGCTTGTGTGTTTGAGGACCATCGGCAACCATAACCATGCCATCTTCATCGGTCATCAAAGGTGCCTGGCTGTCTGTGCTGATAAGTTCCCATCCGTTGAGGCAAACTGCGTCTATTACACCGAACACGTGGGTTCGTTCGCTCACATCTACAAGTACAGCCTCCGGGGCGACAAAAGAGAGATGATCTCTGCCATTGATTTCGTGAAGCAGGGCAAGCGGTTTGTCCCTGTCGGTGCCCGTCCTTTCACCATCATCCAGCTTCTCTTGAGCTACACCATCAATGCCCGGGATTCTCAACTGGCTATGGCTTACAACAAGTCACAATCAGGCGCATTGACTTGACTTGTTGGGGTGGTGGACTCTAAATTAGATTGCTGTCTTAATTAGGAATTGATCTGAGCCCAATGTTCCATCTGCTATGCTTGATGCTCTCTTGTGTCGGTGTACACTCATTCTTCCCTAGTAGAGCTCAGTTTGTGCGAATTTCTAAATTTTGCTATGTCAAATTTGCAATGTCATATTCTAGGCAAGCAGCAGGTTTTAGATTTTCCTACCATTGGTCTGTGGGACTGCTGTACGCTCCATCCACGCTTAGGCCAACTCCACCGCACGACCCCAAACGGACGTCCGTTTTGTCCGGTTTCTGTCCGTTTGGGTAGGGATTTGGGGTCGTGTCCGGGCCTGTCCTGGGATGCGGTGGCTGTGCGCCCAGCGCGCGGCCGCATCCATTTGCCCCATCCTGTCCATCAGGGCCAAAAATGCCCAAATTTGCATCAAAACTAGTTTCCAATCCAAATATTTGTCTGAAAATTAAAATAGTTTTACAACCCGATTGAAATTGTCTTTAATAAAATACTTTTACAACCAAATCGAAATTGTCTTGACTGAACATAAATTGGACCAATACATCTATTGGTTGCCAATGTGATCCCAGACGTGCTCAACCAAGTCATTTTGAAGATTCAAATGAGTGTGCCAATCACGCATCTCACGGTGGAATTGGACAAACTGTTCAAATGTGGCCGGGTCTTGGTGCAGGGGCTCAATATTTTCACCTTGATAATCAAATCCTTGGTCGAAGATACTCTCGTCACGCTCGTCCTCGACGATCATGTTGTGCATGATCACACAAGCAGTCATCACCTCCCAAAGCTTCCTTTCATTCCATGACAGTGCAGGGTTTCGAAAGAAACCCCACCGAGATTGAAGCACACCAAAAGCACGTTGCACATCCTTTCTAACACTCTCTTGCATTTGGGCAAATCTCTTTCTCTTCTCACCTTGGGGTTTCGAGATTGTCTTTACAAAAGTTGACCACTGAGGATATATACCATCACTAGTAGAAAAGGGGGCAATGGTCCAGGCCAGGTCAGCCCATTAGTCCCGGTTCAATCCAGAACCGGGACCAATGGGGGCATTGGACCCGGTTCGTGAGCCCCGGGGGCCGGCCGGGCCACGTGGGCCATTGGTCCCGGTTCGTCTGGACCTTTTGGTCCCGGTTGGTTGGACGAACCGGGACCAATGGTCCTTGCTCCCGGCCCACCACTATTGGTCCCGGTTGGAGGCATGAACGGGACCAAAGGCCGCCCATTAGTCCCGGTTCATACCACCAACCGGGACTAAAGGGTTGGTCCTCGTTGCGGCCAGAGTTTAGTCCCACCTCGCCAACCGAAGGAGGCTCACACCGGTTTATAAGCCCCTCCCTCCCTGCCTTGTTGAGCTCCTCTCAAAATGAATAGATGCCCTTATACAGGGAATTTGACCTAAATTCATACTGAATTTCTCTAAAGTTAGTA
>NW_021240248.1:0-978 GCF_002162155.2 Triticum dicoccoides | reverse complement strand
GTGGCTGCTCCGTACGTGTGTTGAACGCGGAGGTGCCGTCCGTTCGGCGCTAGGATCATCGGTGATTTGGATCACGACGAGTACGACTCCATCAACCCCGTTCTCTTGAACGCTTCTGCGCGCGATCTACAAGGGTATGTAGATCCACTCCTCCCTCGTTGCTAGATGACTCCATAGATTGATCTTGGTGACACGTAGGAAAATTTTGAATTATTGCTACGTTCCCCATCAGTGGCATCATGAGCTAGGTCTATGCGTAGTTTCTATGCACGAGTAGAACACAAAGTAGTTGTGGGCGTTGATTTTGTTCAATATGCTTACCGTTACTAGTCCAATCTTGATTCGGTGGCATTGTGGGATGAAGCGGCCCGGACCGACCTTACACGTACTCTTACGTGAGACTGGTTCCACCGACTGACATGCACTAGTTGCATAAGGTGGCTAGCGGGTGTCTGTCTCTCCCACTTTAGTCGGATCGGATTCGATGAAAAGGGTCCTTATGAAGGGTAAATAGCAATTGGCATATCATGTTGTGGTTTTTGCGTAGGTAAGAAACGTTCTTGCTAGAAACCCATAGCAGCCACGTAAAACATGCAAACAACAATTAGAGGACATCTAACTTGTTTTTGCAGGGTATGCTATGTGATGTGATATGGCCAAAAGGATGTGATGAATGATATATGTGATGTATGAGATTGATCATGTTCTTGTAATAGGAATCACGACTTGCATGTCGATGAGTATGACAACCGGCAGGAGCCATAGGAGTTGTCTTAATTTATTTATGACCTGCGTGTCAACATAAACGTCATGTAATTACTTTACTTTATTGCTAACCGTTAGCTGTAGTAGTAGAAGTAATAGTTGACGAGACAACTTCATGAAGACACGATGATAGAGATCATGATGATGGAGATCATGGTGTCATGCCGGTGACGATGATGATCATGGAGCCCCGAAGATGGAGATCAAGAGGAG
>NW_021240247.1:0-827 GCF_002162155.2 Triticum dicoccoides | reverse complement strand
CCCCCCGCCCCCAGGGAAGGGTGCTCCACCCTCGTCGTTGACTCTTGGACCACACTGACGTGAAACTGATGCCAAAAATTCCTATAAATACAGAAACCCCCGAGAAGAATCCAAGATCGGGAATTCCGCCGCCGCAAGCCTCTGTAGCCACCAAAAAGCAATCATAATCCTATTCTGGCACCCTGCCGGAGTAGGGATCGACCACCGGTGGCCATGTTCATCATCCCGATGCTATCCATGACGAGCAGGGGTAGTTCACCCTCGGGGTTGAGGGTATGTACTAGTAGCTATGTGTTTGATATATCCCTCTCTCTCTCGTGTTCTTGATTTGGCACGATCTTGATGTACCACGAGCTTTGCTACTATAGTTGGATCTTATGATGTTTCTCCTCCTCTACCTTCTTGTAAAGGATTGAGTCTTCCCTTTGAAGTTATCTTATCGGATTGAGTCATTAAGGATTTGAGAACACTTGATGTATGTCTTGCATGTGCTTATCTGTGGTGACAATGGGATATTCACATGATCCACTTGATGTATGTTTTGGTGATCAACTTGCGGGTTTTGTAACCTTGTGAACTTATGCATAGGGGTTGGCACACGTTTTCGTCTTGACTCTCCGGTAGAAACTTTTGGGCATTCTATGAAGTTCTTTGTGTTGGTTTGAATAGATGAATCTGAGATTGTGTGATGCATATAATATAATCAAACCCGCGAATACTTGAGGTGACATTGGAGTATCTATGTGACATTAGGGTTTTGATTGATGTGTGTCTTAAGATGTTATTTTACTACGAACTCTAGGGTTGTTTGTGACACTTATAGGAAT
>NW_021240246.1:0-946 GCF_002162155.2 Triticum dicoccoides | reverse complement strand
GGGGTGGGGAGGGGTTTATATTGACAGATGGATGGGGTTGGGTTTTAGTAGGCCTAGGGTTGCATTTAGTCAGCCACTAGTGGGCCACTAAGCCCAATTACCCACACAAATAATATATGTAGGCTAACAAATAACATATAAAAGATAGAAGATCAATTTTAAAACTTAATAGCATAGAAGATCCATTTCCACTACTTAGTAGCATAAGAGATCCATTTCCACTACTTAATAGCATAGGAGATCCATTACAACACTTAATAGCATAGGTGATCCATTACAACTTACTTAACAACATAGGAAATAAGTTTCTTACATAAGAAACTAAAGTTCAAATGCATGGCAAACACTAGGTTAAACTTCACATTCCCCCAAAATGTACACCCATAATCACTTTAGACTGTCAGGCCACATCCTTATATAAAGGCCTTGGATGTAGTTACTTCACCAACATATCACAGCAACTTCAAGACTCAAGGATGGCCTTGATTTGCTCTAACTTCTCCTTGCTGCCATATCCATCTTTCAGCAGCTCAGCAACAACAAGCTCAAGCTTGTCCTTCTCCTTCTTAAGAACATCTCTGTCAACTTGAACATCCTTCATAGCCTTCCTGGTGTTCTTGATGATATCAACTTGGCTCTACAAAATGCACCTCTGCTCTTTTGCAAGTTTGAGCTTTTCCATCTACACCTCCAACATAGCTTTCTCCTCTAGCTCCTTCTTCTTCTTCTCAAGTTCTTCCTCCTCCACTTGTTTCTGGTACACCTTCTTGTCCACCCTACCATCCTGCCAATCAAACATCTTGGATACATCATCAACAAGCTTGGTGTACTCAATGCAAAGCTTGTCATTTTCAGTCCTAAGCTTGGCCAACTCCCTTTCATGTTCACTCTTAAGCTTGGCCAACTTACTCTCAAACTTCTCCTTGTCAAGTACCCTTCCACAGTT
>NW_021240245.1:0-743 GCF_002162155.2 Triticum dicoccoides | reverse complement strand
CTCGATGAAGTGGACAGCGGCGGAGCTCCTGGACACGGTGGCACGGCGTGGGGTGGACGGAGGGCGTGGCTACGGCGAGGGGGTGGCGGCGATGGCGTCGGCCATGGCTGGGGTGTGCGAGGGGGAGGAGCTTGAGAGGAGAGGGGGTGTCTGGGGGGTTCGGGGGAGAGAGGGAGGCCGATCCACGGCGTTAGCCGGGCGAGGGAGGCGGCGAGGCAGCGAGCAGCTGCGTGGCGAGCTGCGGTGCTCGTCGTCGAGCACCTGCCTGCCTGCCTGGCCGGAAGCAGCTCGCTGGCGCGGTGCTGGGCTGGGCCGGCAGGTGGGCCGGTACTGGGCGACAGGTAAGCTTTTCCCCTTTTTTTCTGTTTCTGTTTTTATTTAATATATCTGCAACTTTGTTGAATTTAATAAAATACCTAGGCAACTTCAAAAATCACCAAATCACTCCTGGTCCATAGTTGGATTATTTCCAACATGAAACATTTTAGTTTGGAGGTATTTGAGCATTTAAATATTTTATATAATTTTAAATGCCCAAATTCAAATATTTATGAATTAATTCAAAAACCCTAGGATGGCCTAGGAAAATGTGCACCACTTTTGGCAGAGGTTCTGAACCAAGACAAAAATGATGGGCATTTTAGAAGGGCATTTCAGGTTCATTGAAAAAGTTTTTAGTAAACCCTAGTTGGTTTCAGAGGGGACTGGGGGTTCTGTCATCCCCATTTCAAGTTTCTGATGAA
>NW_021240244.1:0-798 GCF_002162155.2 Triticum dicoccoides | reverse complement strand
CCGCTCTCTCATGAGGGCTGGCGTCTCCGTCCTCCTGTGTTGGATCTTGCTGGAGTGGGTTGTCTTTGGCACTGTCCGGTGTATTATTGTCTCCGGTGCCGGAATCTTCATTCTTGCTGTGGCGGGATTTAGAGCGGCGCCGCTGACGCAGGCGCTTGGGCTGTTTCTTGGAGGGGTCATCCTCCGCTGTTCCTTCGCCATTCCCATCCTTTGGGATATCCACCATGTATATGTCATATGATGAGGTGGCTTTCCAGTGCCCGATGGGCGCTGGTTCTTGGTCGTCTCCGGCATCGTCGTCCATACCGTCGATGTCTTCGGAGTCGTAGTCTAGCATGTCGGTTAGATCGTCGACAGCGGCTACCAAGTGGGTGGTGGGTGGGTTTTGAATTTCTTCATCGTCCGCATCCCAACCGTCCTGACCGCAGTCCGGCCAGGGCTCTCCTGATAACGAGAGATACTTTAGCGAACTCAAGATGTCGTCAAAAGGTGAGTGTTGAAAGATGTCCGCTGCGGTGAACTCCATGATCGGCGTCCAATCGGATTCGATCGGAGGGGGCGCGGGAGGTTCGGAGTCCGGCACCTCGGAGTCACGAGCTTTATGAGGGACAAGATCAGTGTTCGGCTTTATCGCCGTAGAGGTTGCAGCCCCCGAGGCGGTGTCTAGCCATCCGTCCTCGACCTGCGCAGCCGGCTCCGAATTGAAGATCGGAGCGGGTTCAAGTGCGGCCTCCAGGGTACTGTCCGGCTGCAGAGCTAAATCATGCTCGCCGTGACAGTGCGGCACGCTCGGCTATG
>NW_021240243.1:0-1454 GCF_002162155.2 Triticum dicoccoides | reverse complement strand
CAGGTGTATCTTTTGTCTTTCCATACACGCCCAAGAAGCCTAGCAGTTTCACACAAAGGTTCTTCGTCACGTGCATGACGTCAATTGAAGAGCGGATCTCTAGGTCTTTCCAGTAGGGTAGGTCCCAAAATATAGATTTCTTCTTCCACATGGGTGCGTGATTCTCATCGTCATTCGGAACAGCTAGTCCGCCGGGACCCTTTCCAAAGATTACGTGTAAATCATTGACCATAGCAAGTACGTGGTCATTGCCGTCGTCGTGGTCGCATCTTGCAGAAAAGTCTGTCAGAGGACACTAGGTGTCCATCTGTGGACAAGGCAGCGGCGGTGTGTTGACGAAGATGTTGGTGAAGACCACGTTGGTGAAGACCTTGGCGATTAAGTGTCGACGATGCAGCAGCGTGTCGACGATGATGCGTCGCTTGGAGGCGTCCCTTGTGGCGACGGGTGTCGATGTCGTGTCGTGCTGAAGAAGACGATGATGTAGTCGTACAGCTTGATGAAGTGGTTCGGTCTGGTGTAGTTCGGCTAGATGCAGTGCAGATGGGTCGGTGCAGTCGCTTGGTTCGACGATGGAGCGCTTGATGTAGATCGTAGCCTCGTAGGAGTCGCATTGCGTGGAGATGCCGAAGCCGGCTCGTAGCCGGCTGGTGCGTGTCGTCGATGGATGCGTAGCCGGATCCCTCGAGAGCCATGTAGTCGATGCAGTTGCAGATCGGTCGGTGTAGTTGTTCGTCTTGACGTAGATGACGTCTGGCGATGGAGGCCCGTCTGGCCGTGGGTTCGATGATGGAGGCCATCGTGTGCACCGGCGGCAATCGATCTAGGATCGTGGATGTATTCCACATCCCATGTTGCCCTGTCCGTGGATGCAATCTTGTTGCATGTGGCTCGCCGGGTACTGGCTGTCGAGGTCCCTCCCGTGCTCCAGCGCTGGTGCCCGGTGCGTCTTCAGGCGGACGGAGTTGGTTGATGTAGAGGCGGGCGCGACCGATGCAGGAGTCCGTCCACCGTACCATCGCCTGTTGGAGCATAGGGATCGAGGATGCATCAAGTGATTTGGCCGCCGTGGGATAAAGATTGCTGCACCGATCCGCTAGGATTTTTCTCACTGGAATTTGGGTCTTCAAAGATTTATTTCGTAGCTAAAGAAAACCTAATCTAATAGAATTTCGAAATTTGAAGTTGATCTAATCTAAGGAATTAATCTAATGATGATGACCTCGAAAATTCGATCTAAAACTACGAGACCGATCAAATCTTTGATTGATCGGGTGCCGCGCCCCCGAGGAGAGAAGATTAATCTCCCCGGGGGCGGCGCCGTGGAAGTGGTAGAGGAACCTAGGATCGGCGTCGTGAGACTAATCGCTTTGATACCATGTAAAAAATATGAAACCCTAGAATTATATGTTGTATTGATCTGACCCTCGTAGAGGTATATATAGAGTACAATG
>NW_021240242.1:0-407 GCF_002162155.2 Triticum dicoccoides | reverse complement strand
CATATCCTATAGCTTGGCTCCTTGACAGAAATGTCATCTAAGTTCTGTAATGCATAATCCACTACGCAACATGCGCCAATAGACACCCAAAACAGATCATTTAAGAATCAAACAGGAAGCAAATGTAACTCTTTTAAACATCTAATATCTACTTAGGCTGACATGAAGCCACTACAAATTATACACACATAAGCGCCAAGGCGCAGTCCAGAATACAAAAAATGAAGATTACAAAAAGCCTGGAGGTACATAAACATGACTAAATCCAAGCGGTGGCAATCCCCACCTGATCCATACCATGGCATCGGTCTCATGCTTATTCGGCGACGAGTGGCGGCGAATGGAAGGACAGTGCTACTAACCTAGATGATTTCTTTGGACAACTAGACCTCGCTGAGGAATTTGAC
>NW_021240241.1:0-1471 GCF_002162155.2 Triticum dicoccoides | reverse complement strand
TTTTTCTCTCGAATCGTACCCGGCAAATCCGAAGCGAAGGTAGCAGATCGCTCTCGAGCTTGATCTGCGTAAATCCGGACCTGAGGTGAGTTGATTTGAGGAAACTTGCGACCACGACGACGTTCAAGCCCAATCCGCAGACTCGCTTCCTCGCGGAGGAGATGGAGGCGTTTCAGGAGCGGATGCTGCGCGAACTCACCGAGATACGGGCGGCGCAGCGCAAGTTTGAGGTGGTCGATGGGATCTCCGCCCAGCTCGAGGCCCTCGACGCCAAGCTGTCGGAGCAGTCCGCGCGCCTTGATCAGGTGCAGGTGAAGGTGGATCTATCCTGCGACACGCTGGGTCAGGTTCAGCAGAGCCAGTTCCATGCGGCGACGAAGGGGAAGCCGCCGGAGGGACCAGAGAGCTCGTCGCCGACGGCATCAGAAGTGTCTGATGGCATACTGGGAGCAGGGCCGTCAGTTTCCATTTCCGCACCACCGCGTCCAGTTCAGGTACCACACTGTTTACCTGTTCAGCAGCAAGTTGTGCAGTCGGGTCAGGAGGAAAATTCAGGCAAACGTCAGTGGATGCCCAAGATGAATTTTCCTCGGTTTGATGGAAGTGATGTTCGGATCTAGCTAGATAAGTGCGAGGCATTTTTCAAGTTATACAATATACCTGATAATTTCAAGGTTACTTCAGCATCTCTGTACCTGACGGATAATGCAGCTCATTGGTATCAGGCGTTCAAACAAACAAGTATCTACCACACTTGGCCTCAGTTCTGTGCTGCGATAGTCCAAGAGTTTGATGTTAATGTATACAGGCAGAAGATGAAGGAGCTCATGTCCTTAAAGCAACTTGAATCAGTAGAGGAGTACAAACAACACTTCCTGGAGCTGGTGTACACCATCAGGTTGTATGAGCCAGCACTCAGTGATACATTCTTGGTGACACGGTTCATTATGGGTCTTAAGCCTGAACTTCGGGCAACTGTGGAACTGCAGATACCATCCTGTGTGCAATCAGCAGCAGTGTTTGCTGCGGTTCAGGAAGGCCTTTTGCAACAGAAATCTGTCAGGTCCAGCTACACCAAGACTCCTTTCACCAAGGTGGACAGTCGACCTGCATTGGCTCCTGGGGAATTGTGGAAGGCAAAACAATTGAAGGAATACCGACGTGCTAATGGTCTTTGTTACAAGTGTGGAGAGAAATTTGCACCTGGACATGCATGCAGTCAAGCGCCTGCTACGGGAGCTCAGTTAAAAGCAGCTGAAGCCGTAGTACAGAATGAAATCTTATCAGATGCTTTGCTAGATACTCTGGTTGAGCAGTCTTCAGCGGATTGTGCCACCATTTCAGTTACTGCATTGTCTGGAGCAGTTCATCCTAGGACCATACAATTGAGGGCTCTAGTTGGAAATCAAGTAGTTCTCATTCTAGTGGACTCAGGGAGCACACATACCTTTGTGGACCAGGCACTGTTGAG
>NW_021240240.1:0-1026 GCF_002162155.2 Triticum dicoccoides | reverse complement strand
ACACAGGGAAAGATTCCAAATAATAATAGTTTCAGACTTTGCAGAAATAACATCAGGTTGCAATGTTTAGAGCTATCAAACAACATGTTACAGGAACTTAACATGGAAAACAAAAGCATGGCATGATACTACTAAATGCATAGAACAAGAGTCCCTTACTGACCATAAGCCAAAAAGGCACATAAAATATGATGGCACCCATGTAAACATGGCAAGTTATATGACAGATTCATACATGGCAGGAACAACAATAAGTAGGCATGTTGGTGAGCTTGAGCCACTCACCACAGAGCAATACATGGCATGGCAAGGCAACCAGCAGCAAGAAGGCATGTTTATGAAGCTAAGCCTGGCAAGAGAAAGTTCATAGGGTGCACGGATCACTAGCAAACAATCATGGAAACATTGAACTTAATGTTAACAGGTTGACAGCAACATTATTGAGCAAGTTTGGAGCAAGATAACAACATGATACAGCAGGCTATAATTGCAACCAAGGGCATGAATGGATAGAGCATAACCATATGTTCAAAACATCCTTATGAAGTATCTCAAAATAAGCATGGATCTCTCTGTAGCATCAAGTTTACATGGCATCACAAAATAACAGAATCTGCCTAGTAAAACAGCAACAGCAAGTACCCTCCTTAACAAGCTCGATGCACTCAACACACAACTCACAAAAATACATGAATTGCACCTCTGTAAAGATGGCATGGCATAGATCAAAACACATGTAGACATCAACCTCATAGGATGCACACATCAATCATGGAAAAAATGACAAATGAGCATGTTATAACAGTTTCAACAGATTAACAGCAACATGCACTCTTCCAACAGCATTTCGGGCATCAAGATGAGATCAAATGAAAATGATGCAATGAAATTAAATGAAGTACTCGTCGAGGCGAACAATTTGACATATTAAACGCACGAAACGGAGCTATGGATGCAGAGATACAATGTAATGAACATGGCATGATAATACTGGCATCTGGGGACTTGGTCAATTTCAGAAAAAAA
>NW_021240239.1:0-1516 GCF_002162155.2 Triticum dicoccoides | reverse complement strand
CGCGGTCGGCACGCTACCTCTACATCTACCTTCGGGATTAATATTAGACCTAAATAATTGTTATTTGGTGCCAGCGTTGAGCATGAACATTATATCTGGATCTTGTTTAATGCGAGGCGGTTATTCATTTAAATCAGAGAATAATGGTTGTTCTATTTATATGAGTAATATCTTTTATGGTCATGCACCCTTGAAGAGTGGTCTATTCTTATTGAATCTCGATAGTAGTAATACACATATTCATAATGTTGAAGCCAAAAGATGCAGAGTTGATAATGAAAGTGCAACTTATTTGTGGCACTGTCGTTTAGGTCATATCGGTATAAAGCGCATGAAGAAACTCCATAGTGATGGACTTTTGGAACCACTTGATTATGAATCACTTGGTACTTGCGAACCGTGCCTCATGGGCAAGATGACTAAAACACCGTTCTCCGGTACTATGGAGAGAGCAATAGATTTGTTGGAAATCATACATACCGATGTATGTGGCCCGATGAATATTGAGGCTCGTGGCGGATATCGTTATTTTCTCACCTTCACAGATGATTTAAGCAGATATGGGTATATCTACTTAATGAAACATAAGTCTGAAACATTTGAAAAGTTCAAAGAATTTCAGAGTGAAGTTGAAAATCATCGTAACAAGAAAATAAAGTTTCTACGATCTGATCGTGGAGGAGAATATTTGAGTTACGAGTTTGGTGTACATTTGAAAAACTGTGGAATAGTTACTCAACTCACGCCACCCGGAACACCACAGCGTAATGGTGTGTCCGAACGTCGTAATCGTACTTTACTAGATATGGTGCGATCTATGATGTCTCTTACTGATTTACCGCTATCATTTTGGGGATATGCTTTAGAGACGGCCGCATTCACGTTAAATAGGGCACCATCAAAATCCGTTGAGACGACGCCTTATGAACTGTGGTTTGGCAAGAAACCAAAGTTGTCGTTTCTCAAAGTTTGGGGCTGCGATGCTTATGTGAAAAAGCTTCAACCTGATAAGCTCGAACCCAAACCGGAGAAATGTGTCTTCATAGGATACCCAAAGGAGACTATTGGGTACACCTTCTATCACAGATCCGAAGGCAAGACATTCGTTGCTAAGAATGGATCCTTTCTAGAGAAGGAGTTTCTCTCGAAAGAAGTGAGTGGGAGGAAAGTAGAACTTGACGAGGTAACTGTACCTGCTCCCTTACTGGAGAGTAGTTCATCACAGAAAACTGTTTCAGTGACACCTACACCAGTTAGTGAAGAAGCCAATGATAATGATCATGAAACTTCAGATCAAGATACTGCTGAACCTCGTAGATCAACGAGAGTAAGATCCACACCAGAGTGGTACGGTAATCCTATTCTGGAAGTCATGATACTAGATCATGATGAACCTACGAACTATGAAGAAGCGATGGTGAGCCCAGATTCCGCAAAGTGGCTTGAAGCCATGAAATCTGAGATGGGATCCATGTATGAGAACAAAGTATGGACTTTGGTTGACTTGCCCGATGAT
>NW_021240238.1:0-1320 GCF_002162155.2 Triticum dicoccoides | reverse complement strand
GACTGTGGGTTGGATTCACAGTGGCGGTTCACCGTCAAGCCCGCCCTTATCAGGGCTCTGATGCTATGGCTAACGGTGTCGTGAATTAGAGGTACTCACCACGTCAGCCCATCAGTCAAGGCCGAGCCGACGACCCATTGATAACGAAGAGTAGGCCATGTTTGCTATTACCCTCAGATGATGGACGCACAACGTCACCCCCCTCCCCGTGTGGCCTCCTCTGGCGGCTCGGGGGCAGCCCCTAGTCGCGCCGCCGCCGGCCCACTCCCACACACCACCATCCGCTTTGCCGCCGCCGGAGAGGACGCTGGCCTGGCCACCCTATGAAGTAAGTCTTTTTGTCTCCTTTCCTCATTTTTACTCCATCGCACAACAACAGATTACGTTCATTTTCTTTTTAAATCTTTTTCCTCCCATGGACTATTAACACTAGTGGACATATCCTACAAGAATCACGTCAAAATTGTGCTTCCGCTCGTTTCTATCTACTCCCTCCTTAAGGAAATATTAAAATGTTTAGCTCGGTAAATTAGTGATCTAAACGCTTTTATATTATTTTACGGAGGGAGTATGTAAGATAAGTGCAACGGCTTCTGCCTATCTATTATAGTACTATTAAAACAAGAGTCAAACAAATAATCACGATTTATCCACATATGCTACTCCATTTTCCTTCAAATATAAGGCACACTTGAATTTGCATGGTCTTTCATGCATGTCTTTGACAATCGAAAAACGTGGAATGAAGATGTATCAACAGTATCCTCGTATTTGTCTTACAAAATATTTCTTTTTCATATGTATTTATAATAACTAGGTGGGTGGCCTGCGCATTTGCGCGGCTAGAGACTTCCTTTACAACTTTATTTATTTTGCTGGTTTTGCTCTACGTATGTTTGTACATTCAATTTATTCCTATATATGTATTTATATAAACAAATATAGTTAAAATATATAGTATTATAAAAAATGATTAAACTTTTTTACATTTTTTGATAAAGTTGTTTCTAATGATATGGTTGTGCATGTATCCCACCATGCGAAACCATTGGCTTTGGTACCATACTCCAGATTTCACAGTTTCACTTTTTCATCCATGTTCATTTATCTTTGTACTAAATATTCTTTTAGTATTTTTCCCAATAAAATGAAAAAATTTATTACATGCAGCAATATATTGTTATCTGTTCCACTACTATCTATTAGCACACTGTCATATATCCTCATACCATATGTATGTATCCAAATCTTCTGATCATGCCATTCTATAACTTTATTCAGTAAAAAACATCTCCACCATTATTTGTCCATCGGCAGTTA
>NW_021240237.1:0-652 GCF_002162155.2 Triticum dicoccoides | reverse complement strand
TGTCCTGTCGTATCCCTAGCTCTTAGATCATACTCCCTCCGTACATATTACATGCCGCGGAAATGGATAAAAATGGATGTATATAGAAGTGAAATACGCATAGAAACATCCATTTTTTAGATGGAGGGAATACATGTCAATATTGTTGGGGAACGTAGTATTTCAAAAAAAAATCCTACGATCACGCAAGATCTATCTAGGAGAAGCATAGCAACGAGCTGGGAGAGTGTGTCCACGTACCCTCGTAGACCGAAAGCGGATGCGTTTAGTAACGCGGTTGATGTAGTCGAACGTCTTCGTGATCCAACCGATCCAAGCACCGAACATATGGCACCTCCGCGTTCAGCACACGTTCAGCTCGATGACGTCCCTAGATCTCTTGATCTAGTTGAGGACGAGGGAGAGTTCCGTCAGCATGATGGCGTGGCGACGGTGAAGATGAAGTTACCGGCGCATGGCTTTGCCTAAGCACTACGACGATATGATCGAGGTGTGTAACTGTGGAGGGGGCACCGCACACGGCTAAGAGAAGACTTGGTGTGCCTTTGAGGTGCCCCCTCCCACGTATATAAAGGGGGGAAGGAGGAGGAGGCCGGACCTAGAGGGGGCGCGCCAAGGGGGGAGTCCTACTTGGACTCCTAGTCCAAGTAGG
>NW_021240236.1:0-424 GCF_002162155.2 Triticum dicoccoides | reverse complement strand
GGAGATTCAAGCCTCCACCGGAGAAGATCCCCCAAGTGGATTCAAGACCGCTCTTTAGGGAAGAACTCAAGACCCCCTCATGGAGAAGACTGGCTACCCTTGTATCGTCCATAGTTGTCCGTGGATCGTGTATCTTCTCTTATGTATTCGAGGATCTAGCACTTCTGTGACTTGTTCTTGTTAGTTTGAGTGTTCCTCTTGTGTTTCCCCTTGTGATTTCCCTAGTTTCCCTACTTGTGTTCCTCGTGTTCTTCGCGGGATCCACTCCTTTCGTGAAAGATCGGCCGATTAGGGTTATACCCTACATCATCTTGGTATCAAGAGCCACGTTGATCACAATTTCGGAGCCTCCCTGTTGTGTTTCTAGCCTTGTTTTGTTGTTTTTCGTCCTAATTACAAAATTCTCCACCAAAAATAGCCCCAA
>NW_021240235.1:0-1552 GCF_002162155.2 Triticum dicoccoides | reverse complement strand
GCTATTTTTAGAGTCCGTATGTGTGGGGAAACAAGAGATAGGGTTGATTTCGGACCCCTCCACCAAGGGCCACGAAATCCACCCCCTCTTCCTCCATATATACAGCCCTTAGGGCATCGTTTAGACCTTGGGTTTTGTTTAGATTAAAAGTTCGCCATAGCTGCAACTTCGCGTACTTCGTTTGTGTTCAACGACCAGACAAAGGCGTCACAGAACCCCACCTTGATCAATAAAGCTTTCATCTTATATTCGCAATATCCAGATTGCAATCTCAGTTTCTTGCTTGTTCTTCGTTTGCTCGCAGGAAACAGACCCTCGTGGTCAGGTTGATCGTGCTCCGGCGTGGTCAATAACCTCTCGGAGTTGGTTTAGCGATTGCTAAGGCGCGACGTCCTCGCACGTTCGTAGTCGGATCGTCAAAGTCGACTTCCACCAAAGCGATATCCATCATCTCATCGAAAGACGGGACACCTTAGCCTCTATCACATCCCAATTGGATTCACCTTCAAATTCGTCCGGAGCGTTGAGTTACGGACGAAACAATCTGACGTTGCAGCAGAATACGAGTCAAACTACAAGCCCAAAGGTGTTGCATCACCTCCACTTGGGCCCATGAGCCTTGTACGACCTAGGGTTAGTTTTAGGCTGCCTTGGGACGTCCTCCCACCTCCTTGGCCGCCACCCCTTGCTCCTATATAAGTAGATCCATCTAGTAGCTTTTTCCTTGGGATTTGTTTACTTAAAAGTTAGCCATTGCAACTTCGTGTACTTCGTTTGTGTCCAACGACCAGACCAAGACCGCTTCCGGATCCCCACCATTATCAATACTTCATATATATTTGCAATATTCAGATTGCTTTATCATATTCTTGCTCGTTCTTCGATTGCTTGCAGGAATAGACCTTCGTGGTCAGGCTGACCGTGCTTCCAGCATCGTCAGTAACCTCAGGAGATTGGTTTAGCGATTGCTAAGGCGCAACGTTGTGCACGTTTGTAGTCGGATTGTCAAAGTCGTCTCCACCAAATCGATAGTTATCATCTCATCGAAAGATCGGGACCCTCGCCTCTACCAAGTGGTATCAGTTTTCAGGTTGCTCGGTGAGAATTTCCAGTTTTCCTAGATTAGATTTATTTTCCTACCTGTTGCCCAAGAAAAATCCACAAAAAAGAGTTAGATCTATTCATCCTTTGTCCAAGCCAGTCTGAGCCTTTGCAATTTTCTTTTCATTGCTTGCATAGTTGAATTATCGGTTGCATCGTCGTGTCGAGTTGCTGGTCTTAGTGTCTAGGTCGTTTAGAGTTTTTAGTTCTGTTCACATTAGTCACGTCGCCGCTGCATCATTATCCCTTCCGCTGTCCACCACCCATCCATCAATTTCCTCCACGTGCTACCCACCGTTCATTGTCATAATCATAGTTGAGATCGTTCCCATCTTCGCTTGATCCAATCTACATCTGATCTAGTTTGTTTTGGAAAGAGGGAGAGAGAAAAAAAAGATAGAGGAAAAAACGAGAGAAAAAAAAAGTAAAAAAAGTCAAAGAAAAAAAAAGG
>NW_021240234.1:0-560 GCF_002162155.2 Triticum dicoccoides | reverse complement strand
AGACTTGATTTTGAATAAGTTGACACCTACTAAAATATCTTTGCAAATGGTTGATAAATCAACTGCTCTACTTGTTGGTATTTGTGAGGATGTGCCTGTTGTGGTTGCAAATGTTACTATTTTAACGAACTTTGTTATTCTTGATATTCCCGAGGACGATAGTATGTCGATTATCCTTCGTAGACCCTTTTTGAATACTACAGGGGCTGTTATTGATTGCAACAAAGGCAATATCACTTTTCATGTTACTGGTAATGAGCATACAGTACACTTTCCGAGGAAACAACCTAAAGTCCACAGTATCAATTCTATTGGAAAAATTTCAACAAGCACTATTGGAGGTTTTGAATTTCCTCTTCCTACTGTCAAGAAGAAATATGATATTCTTATTGTTTGGGATGTGCATATCCCCATTGAGGTAACCTAGTGTTATCGAAATTTCTCCGGTTTCATGTTATTCGAAATGAGTTTGTTAACAAGGCCTGATCAACCTTGTTAGTGGATTCCTTTTGATGTGCATGAGATGGATGAAGTTAGAAAGCACGACCTTCTGTACCCCC
>NW_021240233.1:0-1240 GCF_002162155.2 Triticum dicoccoides | reverse complement strand
TCCATATGATAAGGAGCCCGGGCTGACATGGCTAGTCGTAAACCCAAAGTGGCACAGACTTACAGGGACAGGCATCCATGACCCAGCATCCGAACGTGTCGGTCATCAGCGAGTGAATCCAGGCTGTAGCACTGGGCTAACAGGACTCCGGTGAACCGGGCTGTAGCAGGCTAACAGGACTCCGGTATTCATCGCGTGACATTTCCCCGAAGGGACAGACACAGGAACGAAGAAGGACACATGCCGGCCAGCCTAAGTGTTCCGGAGCAGTAGCAAGCTACCATGGCTCGGTGAAACACTAGGAGACATTTCCCCGTAAGAGAGGCTACTAAAGATAAACAACTAGATGGTCAGATCCCACACATACCAAGCATTTCAATAGCATACACACAATATGCTCGATATGTGCAAATACAACATGGCATCACAACATGACTCTACGACTCAAGTAATTTATTCAATAGGCTCCGAGGAGCGAGACATTACAAACAGGGGTCTCATGACCCAACATTCAGAGCATACAAATCAAAGCACAAACGGAAGCTATCATGTCTGAGTACAGACGTCTATAAATGAAAAAGGCTGAAAGCCTGACTATCTACCAGATCCTGCCGAGGCACAAGATCGTAGCTGAGGTAACAAGCTAAACGTCGAAGTCCACGTGGAACTACTAGTGAGACTGAAGTCTCTCTGCAAAACGTAAAATAGGCAAACGTGAGTACAAATGTACCCAGCAAGACTTACATCAGAACTAACTACATATGCATCATTATCAACAAGGGATGGTGGGGTTTAACTGCAGCAAGCCAGCTTTGACTCGGTGGCTATCCTAAACTACGACTGCAAGCGACTCTTTTAAGGTGGCGCACACGAGTCCACATATTCACCATATCAATACACCACTATGGATCCGCTCCCGTCTCCCTACGAGAACGCCATCCATAGCACTCACGCTTATCTTGCGTATTTTAGAGTATCCACTTTCACTTGTCTATGAACTGATATAAGCAACCCAGAAGTCCTTTACCGCGGACACGGCTATTCGAATAGATGATGTTAACCCTGCAGGGGTGTACTTCTTCATACATGTTTCCACCACTTAGCGTCTGCACACGACATGTGCTCGGCAGACTTCAAGCGAAAGCCGACGTGGGTGTAGACCACGACCTACCTAAACACTCAAGTCTCTAGTCCAGGTTTATCGCCTATTCGGGTTCCATCCATGAGGAGATCCGGCCGG
>NW_021240232.1:0-898 GCF_002162155.2 Triticum dicoccoides | reverse complement strand
GGGTATGATAGAGAAACTGCTAGCTAATCCCTTTGCAGGAGATGGAACATTGCATCCCGATTTACAGCTTATCTTTGTGGATGAAGTTTGTGGATTATTTAAGCTTGTAGGTATTCCCGATGATGTTGTTAAGAGGAAGGTCTTCCCTTTATCTTTGAAGGGAGATGCATTGACATGGTATAGGCTATGTGATGATACGGGATCTTGGAACTATAAACGATTGAAGTTGGAATTTCACCAGAAGTTCTATCCTATGCATCTTGTTCATCGTGATCATAATTACATATATAATTTCTGGCCTCGCGAAGGAGAAAGCATTGCTCAAGCTTGGGTGAGGCTTAAGTCAATGTTATATTCATGCCCCAATCATGAGCTCTCAAGAGAAATGATTATTCAAAAAAATTATGCTCTGCTTTCTCTCAATGATCGCACCATGCTTGATACTTCCTGTGCTGGTTCTTATATGCTGAAGACTACTGAATTCAAGTGGGATTTATTGGAAAGAATTAAACACAACTCTGAAGATTGGGGTTCCGACGATGGTAAGGAGTCAGGTATGACACAAAAGTTTGATTGTGTTAAATGTTTTATGGATACCGATGCTTTTCGTGGATTTAGCGCTGAATATGGATTTGACTCTGAGATAGTAGCTTCTTTTTGTGAATCTTTTGCTGCTCACGTTGATCTCCCTAAGGAGAAGTGGTTTAAATATAATCCTCCCATTGAAGTAAAAGTAGTTGCACCTGTTACAGTTGAAGAAAAGACTATCACTTATAATGATCCTATTGTTCCTACTACTTATGTTGAGAAACCACCTTTTCCTGTTAGAATAAAGGATCATGCTAAAGCTTCAACTATGGCTCGTAAGAGTAATACTAAAACATATACACCTCCTGAG
>NW_021240231.1:0-442 GCF_002162155.2 Triticum dicoccoides | reverse complement strand
TTTCCTCTCTATGTGCTTAAAGTTTTAAAGTTATGTTTGTTTTGCCTTCCTATGCTAGTTGATTATTGTTCCCATAAGTTTTTTGCTCACAAAATCCCTATGCATAGGAAGTGGGTTAGACTTAAATGTGCTAGTCATATGCTTCATGATGCTCCCGTTATGTTTTAGTTCTTGTCTTTTTTGTGAGCATCATTGCCATCATCATGCCTAGCTAGAAAGGCATTAAAGAAAAGCTCTTGTTGGGAGACAACACAATATTTATCCTTACTATTTTTGTGTGTCCACATGATTATGCTACTGTAGTAATCATGTTTTATAGCTTTTTTTTCAATAAAGTGCCAAGTAAAGACCTTTAGGATAGCTTACGGTGATAGTTGTGTTGATCCTGCTGAAAATCAAAAACTTTTGCACCCAGTAAATTAGTTTTGTTAATTCACAGAAA
>NW_021240230.1:0-1005 GCF_002162155.2 Triticum dicoccoides | reverse complement strand
ATAGGCCAGTAGCCAGACTCAGATCAAATACCAAGATCTCGTTAAACGTGTTAAGTATCCGCGAACACCGACCAGGGCCAGGCCCACCTCTCTCCTAGGTGGTCTCAACCTGCCCCGTCGCTCCGCCACAAAGTAACAGTCGAGGGTCATCGGGAACCTAGGCCCACCTCTACCGGGATGGAGCCACCTGCCCCTTCAGCCCCCAACTCCGAACAGTACCACAGGTAATGTAACTATGTAAAGTTTATAGTATATGCCCGTGATCACCTCCCGAAGTGATCACGGCCCAGTAGTATAGCATGGCAGACGGACAAGAGTGTAGGGCCACTGATGGAACACTAGCATCCTATACTAAGCACTAGGATACCAGGTAATGGTAACAACAGTAGTAGCAAGGACAGGCTATGCATCAGGATAGGAATAACGGAAAGCAGTAACATGCTACACTACTGTAACGCAAGCAGTATAGAGAAGAGTAGGCGATATCTGGTGATCAAAGGGGGGGCTTGCCTGGTTGCTCTGGCAAGAGAGAGGGGTCGTCAACTCTGTAGTCATACTGGGTAGCAGCGATGTCGGTCTCAGTGTCTAGCGAGAGAAGAGGGGGGAGAAACAATAAATATAATGCAAACAAATGCATGACGATGCATGACATGACAAAGCATAAAGCTAGGTGTGCCCTAACGCGGTATGAGGTGATACCGGTGAAGGGGGGAAACATCCAGGAAATTATCCCCGGTGTTTCACGTTTTCGGGCAGAGGAGCCGGAGGGGAAAAGTTGCGTGTTCTCTATGCTAGGGATGCGTGGCGGACGAACGGGTTGCGTGTCCGGATTCGTCTCGTCGTTCTGAGCAACTTTCATGTTGAAAATAATTTAATCCGAGTTACGGTTTATTTTATATTAATTTTTAAAGATTTATCTATTTTCTAGAATTAATTTAATTTTTTAAATCCGAATTATCCAAAATAGTGACTTGTGATGTTAGCATGACGTCATTATTGTGTCAG
>NW_021240229.1:0-740 GCF_002162155.2 Triticum dicoccoides | reverse complement strand
ATACATGCGCGGTGGTGTGGTGGCATGTCCGAAGAGGCGGGACGCGTCTCCGGTGCGTGGCCCCCCCTCACGGACGGCGATGACACGGTAGTAGACGTTCTGCGGTAACGATGCGGCGTCAATATTACTAAATACTCGTAGCGCGATAAAATCATGAGTTTTTTTGCACGACGTGGGCACATGTGCTATAGTAATGATGGTATTTTTTAATAATTTTTGGTGATGGAGAAGTATTCGAAAAATTCCCTCTACGCGGATTGCCCTTCGCGCGTCTACGGCTGTGGCCGGCGTCCTCCGGGGGCTAGCATGCCGCCAAATCTTGCGTAGGCGGCCTCTCACAAGTCTGGAAGTGTTGTGGCGGTTGCAAACGCCCGGCACGCGTGTCCGGGGTGTGCCCCCCCTCACGGACGGCGCCACCGCCGGCACTTGGAGGGGAGAAACGGACACGCGGGCTCTACACAGAGGGGATCTTGCTGTGGGTCTGGCCCGGATGTTGCTCCAAAGTGTTCCTATGGGCTGACCTAACACAACCGGCTGGGGAGGTCCACTGGTCAAAGCCCGTCCGTGCAAAGTCAAAGGGCTAGATCCCATGGTCAAATGCTACAGGGTTAGGCGGGACGAGGGCACTGGGGGCGTAGCAATGCCACCGGAGCGTCGCACCGGGCCCTCATACATGCGCGGTGCTGTGGTGGCATGTCCGAAGAGGCGGGATGCATCTCCGGTGAGTGGCCCCCCCTTCA
>NW_021240228.1:0-443 GCF_002162155.2 Triticum dicoccoides | reverse complement strand
GAGAGAGAGAGAGAGAGAGAGAGAGAGAGAGAGAGAGAGAGAGAAAGAGAGATGGAGAACTATATGCTGCTCTCTTTCAATGGAAAAATATGTGATGATGATTTTCTAAAGAAGTGTTGCATACATGGCAAGAAAGCTAGATAATCATATCTGAATAAAACTTGTAGAATTGAAAATCTCCTTGAACTCAATTCTAACTGCATCATAATTTTAGTTACATCTATAATTATTACTAATATTACTACACACTATTTACCTTGTTCTTTTATCAATAAAGAGGTTGCTTAAAATTCAGAAAAAATAACCGCATATTGTAACACGCAGAACTTACCTTGTTATTCTTTTCTCGGAAAAACTTCGGGTGCTATGTATGTTGGGAGTACCAAAGGTTGTTTTTTTGTTTGGAATGCAGCAAATCAGACTGAAACCTTGATGCCATAATT
>NW_021240227.1:0-874 GCF_002162155.2 Triticum dicoccoides | reverse complement strand
GTTGCGTCAACGCTTCTGCAGTCGGTCTGCGTGGGTACGTAGACAACACTCTCCCCCCTCGTTGCTATGCATCACATGATCTTGCATGTGCGTAGGAATTTTTTTGAAATTACTACGAAACCCAACAGTGGTATCAGAGCCTAGGTTTTATGGTTTGATGTTATATGCACGAGTAGAACACAAGTGAGTTGTGGGCGATATAAGTCATACTGCCTACTAGCATGTCATACTTTGGTTCGGCGGTATTGTTGGACGAGACGACCCGGACCGACATTATGCGTACGCTTACGCGAGACCAGTTCTCCCGACGTGCTTTGCACATAGGTGGCTTGCGGGCGACAGTCTCTCCAACTTTAGTTGAACCAAGTGTGGCTACGCCCGGTCCTTGCGAAGGTGAAAACGGAGTCAAATTGACAAACTATCGTTGTGGTTTTGATGCGTAGGTGAGATTGGTTCTTACTTAAGCCCGTAGCAGCCACGTAAAACTTGCAACAACAAAGTAGAGGACGTCTAACTTGTTTTTGCAGGGCATGTTGTGATGTGATACGGCCAAGACATGATGCTAAATTTTATTGTATGAGATGATCATGTTTTGTAACCGAGTTATCGGCAACTGGCAGGAGCCATATGGTTGTCGCTTTATTGTATGCAATGCAATCGCGATGTAATGCTTTACTTTATTACTAAGCGGTAGTGATAGTCGTGGAAGCATAAGATTGGCGAGACGACAACGATGCTACGATGGAGATCAAGGTGTCGCGCCGGTGACGATGGTGATCATGATGGTGCTTCGGAGATGGAGATCACAGGCACAAGATGATGATGGCCATATCATATCACTTATATTGATTGCATGTGATGTTTATCTTTTATG
>NW_021240226.1:0-1026 GCF_002162155.2 Triticum dicoccoides | reverse complement strand
AGGCCATGTAGGAGTACATGGTGGGTTGTCTCATTGAAGCCGTCCTTAGGAACTGAGTTCTGTGTTTGTGATCCATGATTCAGCTACTACCATGCATTGGGCCCTGAAATATGACCCCGCTCGACTTCTTATTCACCCTTGTCCTCTGTCCAGGAGTTGCAAGTAGTTTCTGGTGTTTGTAGTATGCTGGAGGCCGTGGACAGCGCTGACCGTAGGGGTGGGCTGTGATGCGGTAGGCACGTGGCCGGGTATACCGGGCGCCCGTTTGGTGTCACGGAACCCTGTTCACATTGTTTGGGGCTGTGAGCGAAACTCCGGCCGGATCTCCTCATGGATGGAACCCGAATAGGCGATAAACCTGGACTAGAGACTTGAGTGTTTAGGTAGGTCGTGGTCTACACCCACGTCGGCTTTCGCCTGAAGTCTGTCGAGCACATGTCGTGTGCAGACGCTAAGTGGTGGAAACATGTATGAAGAAGTACACCCCTGCAGGGTTAACATCATCTATTCGAATAGCCGTGTCCGCGGTAAAGGACTTCTGGGTTGCTTATATCAGTTAATAGACAAGTGAAAGTGGATACTCTAAAATACGCAAGATAAGCGTGAGTGCTATGGATGGCGTTCTCGTAGGGAGACGGGAGCGGATCCATAGTGGTGTATTGATATGGTGAATATGTGGACTCGTGTGCGCCACCTCAAAAGAGTCGCTTGCAGTCGTAGTTTAGGATAGCCACCGAGTCAAAGCTGGCTTGCTGCAGTTAAACCCCACCACCCCTTTGTTGATAATGATGCATATGTAGATAGTTCTGATGTAAGTCTTGCTGGGTACATTTGTACTCACGTTTGCCTATTTTATGTTTTGCAGAGAGACTTCGGTCTCACTAGTAGTTTCGCGTGGACTTCGACGTTTAGCTTGATACCTCAGCTACGATCTTGTGCCCTCGGCAGGATCTGATCGATAGTCAGGCTTCTCAGCCTTTTTCATTTATAGATGTCTGTACTCAGACATGATAGCTTCCGCTTGTG
>NW_021240225.1:0-1139 GCF_002162155.2 Triticum dicoccoides | reverse complement strand
AACAGCGGCATCGTTGTCGCCTCCTTCTTGAAGGTGCTGCTTGGTACGCGGCCCTTCAGAGTGCTAGGAACATGGTGGTACTTCTCCGGAGGGTGCAGCGGTCACCGGTCATCTTTGTTTCGTTGATCTATCATTGTTGGCATTTATTTCTCTTTCTTTTTTCTCTGTTTTTCTTTGGGCTTGTTTGTGCTGCGGCCCCAGCACCTATCGTTGGTTGTATCGGTGGTTGCTTTGTAATACAAAGCGGGGGGAAACCATTTTTCTTAAGCAAGTGACGTTGATTACTTCATTCTTTGTTGCAGTCTGAGCTGTAGCGTTGTGATCCAGATGTGCATCCAATGTGAGATATGTTCGAGTCAAGCACCAATAAACTAAGTACTACTACTCCCTCTGTTCCTAGATATAAGTTTTTTTAAGATTTCATTACTCACTACATATAGATGTATATAGACATATTTTAGAGTGTATATTACTTCATTTTGATTCGTGTGTAATCGGTATTGAAATCTCTGAAAAGCTTTATATTTAGGAATGGAGGAAGTAGAAGTATTGGAAAAGCAAACCATATCACGAAAGACTCCTACATCCCCTAAGAGCTGCTCTAAAATAGGGAACTAACAGTTTTTAGGCACTTCAGGGCAAAAAACAGCCTCACATGAAGTTTTTGCACCCCAGCTCCAAATGAGCTCGGTGAACAGTAAAATTGAAAACATTTCACAAATGTTCAAAAAACTGACATTTTATGATAAATTTTGACAAATGTTATAAGAGCTTGTAAAATTTCATCATGAATCACATTTGAGAAAGTCGTTTAAAAAAACAAAATTGATAAATTTCATCATGAAATCACATTTGTGAAAGTCGTGGGGAAAAAACAAAATTGTTACTCTGAATCCACGACTTTCTCAAATGTGAATTAAGAGTATCAATTTTGTTTTTTCCGCATGACTTCCACAAATGTGATTTCATGATTGAATTTTCAAAGCTCTTAGAACATTTGTCAAAGTTTACCATAACAATCAGATATTATTTAACATTTGTTAAATGTTTTTCGAGTTGCTGTTCATCCCGACCTCATTTGAGCTCGGGTGTAGAAGGGGACTTTCGCCTCCAACAGTGGTTCTTCCATAAAAATCTGA
>NW_021240224.1:0-992 GCF_002162155.2 Triticum dicoccoides | reverse complement strand
CTCCAGCCACCTTTTCTCGGTTAATGAACTCAATCTTCATGGAGTATTTGGATAAGTTCGTCGTAGTTTATCTCGATGATATACTCATCTACTCCAAGAACGAGGAAGAACATGCCGAACATCTAAGGCTAGTGTTGAAGAAACTTCGAGAGCATCGCCTTTATGCCAAATTTTCTAAATCTGAATTCTGGTTGACAGAAGTGACCTATCTAGGTCATGTAATATCTGGTAAAGGTATTGCTGTTAACCCTGAGCGAGTTCAAGCCGTCCTTAATTGGACTCCACCTGAATCGGTCAAGCAAGTTCGGAGTTTTCTAGGCTTAGCGAGCTATTGTCGTCGCTTTGTCGAGAACTTCTCCAAAGTTGCTAAGCCTCTAACCGAACTCCTCCAGAAAGATAAAAAGTTCGAATGGACTCCACAATGTGAGCACAGCTTTCAGGAACTGAAAAGACGCCTGACCTCTGCTCCCGTACTGGTACCGCCAGACTTTTCCAAGGACTTTGTTATCTACTGCGACGCCTCGCGACAAGGACTAGGTTGCATTCTTATGCAAGATCGACACGTAATTGCTTACGCTTCACGGCAATTGCACCCACATGAGGAGAATTATCCTACTCATGATCTAGAGCTTGCAGCCGTAGTCTATGCACTTAAGACCTGGCGACATTACCTCCTCGGTAATCATTGCGAAATATTCACTGATCACCAAAGTCTGAAGTACATTTTCACCCAACCGGATTTGAATCTCAGGCAGAGACGTTGGGTTGAATTGATCACAGACTTCGACTTAGGAATAACCTACACCCCAGGGAAAGCCAACATCATGGCTGATGCGCTAAGTCGTAAATCTTATTGTAACAACCTGATGTTACAACAAAGTCAACCGCTCCTCCATGAGGAATTTCGGAAGCTTAACCTTCACATTGTACCTCAAGGTTTTCTTTCCACCTTGGTAGCAAAACCTACTCTTACGGATCAAATCATCGCTGCC
>NW_021240223.1:0-625 GCF_002162155.2 Triticum dicoccoides | reverse complement strand
AAAAAAATGAAAAGTCATTCCCTGTGCCTCAGTCATAGGTTCTATAAAGTATGCTATGCTATGTACCAGACCTATTGTATACCTTACTCTGAATTTGGCAAGAGAGTACAATAGTGATCTAGGAGTAGATCACTGGACATTGGTCAAGAATATCCTTAGTAAGGACTAAGGAGATGTTTCTCGATTATGGAGGTGATAAAAGAGTTTGTTGTAAAAGTTACATCAGTGCAAACTTTTACACTGATCCAGATGACACTAAGTCTCAACCTGGATACATATTGAAAGTGGGAGCAATTAGCTAGAGTAGCTTCGTGCAGAGCATTGTTGACATAAATATTTGCAAAATACTTACGGATCTGAATGTGACAGACCCGTTGACTAAGATTCTCTCACAAGCAAAACATGATCGCACCTTAAAACCCTTTGGGTGTTGATCACATATCGATGTGAACTATGGGTGTTAATCACATGGTGATGTGAACTATTGCTGTTAAATCACATGGCGATGTGAACTAGATTATTGACTCTAGTGCAAGTGGGAGACTGAAGGAAATATGCCCTAGAGGCAATAATAAAGTTATTATTTATTTCCTTATGATCATGATAAATGTTTATTATTCATGCT
>NW_021240222.1:0-617 GCF_002162155.2 Triticum dicoccoides | reverse complement strand
ATGACACAGACAATGTTAGTGATGACACAGACAATGCTGATCTTCAAATAACAAAGACTTCCGGCGAGGTATATATTTATATAAGCATGCATCCTGGTGATCATCACATGTTGTTTTATTCAAGATATATTAACGAATCGATCTTTCTTCTTTCAGCCCTCCGGATCGAGCAAATCTGCTTCTACAGACAGCAAGACAAAGTGAGGCCCGGGCAGATTGTTGAAGGATGGTGTAAAGTACCACATCGAATCCACCAAACTTAGTGGTGAACCCCTCACGCCTAAGAACGTTGCAGACAAATGGACTCGTCAGCGGAGTTCTTGTGAAGGACAAACTCCCGATCTCCATTCAAGAATGGAAAGAGCCAAAGACTAAACGTCCAGGTGTTACTTGGGTCGATGACAGAGCCAAAAAAGACCTGGTGAAATCTCTGATGGAACATTTCACCCTACCAGGTCATTTCACTAAAGCAGATGTGGAGAAAGTCAAGGCCGCTGCTCTTAAGAAGATGGAAATTGCTTTCAACACCCACAAGAAAACTGTATGGGCCAACTACCTCGCTAATGAAAGGAAGACTCCAGATTTCAAGGGAACACTGGAGAAGCAAAGAGAACACT
>NW_021240221.1:0-4005 GCF_002162155.2 Triticum dicoccoides | reverse complement strand
TATATCGGAGAAGTTTGCACTTATTAAGGATTATATTGATGGGTGGCCTTTTACCGTTGCACATGATAATTTTGATGAATATAATATGCATGTGCTTGCTGCTCCTACTTGCAATTATTATGAAAGAGGAACTACATCTCCGCCTCTCTATGTTTCCAACACGATAAAATTGCAAGAAACTTCTTATGCTATGCATTGGCCTTTACTTGATGTGCATGAATTGTTCTTGTATGACATGCTGATGCATCGGAAGAGAGTTAGACTTCATCATTGCTTGATATATTTTGCTTTGTGCTCACTACTAAATGCCAAATCATTGCTAATTCAAATTGGCTTTGATATACCATGGGATCCGGGTGGATTCATTACTTGAGCACCTTATGCCTAGCTTAATGGCTTTAAAGAAAGTGCTGCCAAAGAGACTACCCGGAAGTTTTAGAGAGTCATTTATTTCTGTTGAGTGCTTTTATAGAGTTTAAAAACAAAAAATTAAAGAGGGGAACCCAAAACTTTTCAAAAAGGAAAGTGAAAGTGAGAGAGACAAGCATTGTTGAAGTCAGGAAGCTCCTTGAACTTTGTTCATGCTCACGGAAACTTTGTGAATCTTGATTACAGAAACTTTTCAACAAAAATAATTATCCCCTGGTAAAATTCCATTGTATTCTAAAAATAATGTGCCAAGATTTGCCTTTAGGATGTTTACATTGCTTGTTGGTTTGTGCGGTGCAAAACAGAAACTTTGGCTGTAGTGCGTGATTTTATATATATTTTTACTGGAACGTCAAACGGTTCTGAAACTTTTTGCACTATCTTTCTATACAATTTTTTTATTTTTCCTAATTTTTTCAGAATTTTTGGAGTATGAGGAGTATGGTGAATGTTCAGATAACTACAGACTGTCCTGTTTAAGACAGATTCTATTTTTGATGCATTGTTTGCGTGTTTTGATGAAACTATCTATTTCTATCAGTGGATTAAGCCATGGAAAAGTTATATTACATTAGCTAAAATGCAAAAACAAAATATGAATTGGTTTCCAATAGTACTTAGAGTAGTGATTTTCTTTATTATACTAATGGATCTTACCGAACTTTCTATTGAGTTTTCTGTGGATGAAGTGATCAAGGATCGAGGAGGTCTCGATGTGAAGAGAAGAAGGGGAGGCAAGAGCTCAAGCTTGGGGATTCCCAAGGAACCCCAAGCAAATATTCAAGGAGACTCAAGCGTCTAAGGTTGGGGATGCCCCGGAAGGCATCCCATCTATCTTCAACAAGTATCGGTATGTTTTCGGTTTCGTTTCGTTCATGTGATATGTGCAAATCTTGGAGCGTCTTTTGCATTTAGTTTTCACTTTTATTTGATGCACCAAGCTGGTATAAGATATTCCATGGTTAATTTATAATGCTCTTTGTGCTTCACTTATATCTTTTGAGTGTGGCTTTATAGAATGCTTCATGTGCTTCGCTTATATCATTTGAAGTTTGGATTGCCTGTTTCCCTACACATAGAAATTCACCATTTCTAGAATGCTCTTTTGCTTCACTTATATTTGTTAGAGCGTGGGCATATCTTTTGTAGAAAAAATTAAACTCTCTTGCTTCACTTATATCTATTTAGAGAGTTGACAGGAATTGGTCATTCACATGGTTAGTCATAAAATCCTACATAAAACTTGTAGATCACTGAATATGATATGTTTGATTCCTTGCAATAGTTTTGCGATATAAAGATGGTGATATTAGAGTCATGCTAGTGGGTAATTGTGGATTGTAGAAATACTTGTGTTGAAGTTTGTGATTCCCGTAGCATGCACGTATGGTGAACCGTTATATAACGAAGTCGGAGCATGATTTATTTATTGATTGTCTTCCTAATGAGTGGCGGTCGGGGACGAGCGATGGTCTTTTCCTACCAATCTATCCCCATAGGGGCATGCATTTAATACTTTGTTTCGATAGCTTCTATACTTTTGCAATAAAGTATGTGAGTTATTTATGACTAATGTTGAGTCCATGGATTATATGCACTCTCACCCTTCCGTCATTGCTAGCCTCTTCGGTAGCGTGCATTGCCCTTTCTTACCTTGAGAGTTGGTGCAAACTTCGCCGGTGCATCCAAACCCTGTGATATGATATGCTCTGTCACACATAAGCCTCCTTATATCTTCCTCAAAACAGCCACCGTACCTACCTATCATGGCATTTCCATAGCCATTCCGAGATATATTGCCATGCAACTTCCATCATCATCATATACATGACTTGAGCATTTATTGTCATATTGCTTTGCATGATCGTAAGATAGATAGCATGATGTTTTCATGGCTTGTCCGTTTTTTGATTTCATTTCTACGCTAGATCATTGCACATCCTGGTACACCGTCGGAGGCATTCATATAGAGTCATATCTTTGTTCTAGTATCGAGTTGTAATATTGAGTTGTAAGTAAATAAAAGTGTGATGATCATCATTATTAGAACATTGTCCCATGTGAGGTTATCAAAATAAAATTGGCTAAAGAAGCCCCAAAAAAAGAGAGAGTGGCCAAAGAAGCCTACAAAAAATAAAAAAAATGAGAGAAAAGAGAGAAGGGACAATGTTACTATCCTTTTACCACACTTGTGCTTCAGAGTAGCACTATGTTCTTCATATAGAGAGTCTCTTGAGTTATCGCTTTCATATACTAGTGGGAATTTTCATTATAGAACTTGGCTTGTATATTCCAATGATGGGCTTCCTCAAATGCCCTAGGTCTTCATGAGCAAGCAAGTTGGATGCAGACCCACTTAGTTTCAGGTTGAGCTTTCATACACTTATAGCTCTAGTGCATCTGTTGCATGGCAATCCCTACTCCTCGCATTGACATCAATTGATGGGCATCTCCATACCCCGTTGATTAGCCGGGTAGATGTGAGACTTTCTCCCTTTTTTGTCTTACCCACACAACCTCCATCATCATATTCTATTCCACTTATAGTGCTATATCCATGGCTCACGCTCATGTATTGCGTGAAAGTTGAAAAGGTTTGAGAACATGAAAATTATGAAACAATTGCTTGGCTTGTCATCGGGGTTGTGCATGATTTGAATATTTTGTGTGGTGAAGATGGAGCATAACCAGACCATATGATTTTGTAGGGATAACTTTCTTTGGCCATGTTATTTTGAAAAGACATGATTGCTTTATTAGTATGCTTGAAGTATTGTTGTCTTAATGTCAAATGATATACTATTGCTTTGAATCACTCATGTCTTAATATTCTTGCCATGATTAGATTACATGATCAAGATTATGCTAGGTACTATTCCACATCAAAAATTATCTTTTTTATCATTTACCTACTCGAGGACGAGCAGGAATTAAGCTTGAGGATGTTGATATGCGTCTCCGTCGTATCTACAATTTTTTATTGTTCCATGCCAATATTCTACAACTTTTACATACTTTTTGCAACTTTTTATACTATTTATGGGACAAACATATTGATCCATTGCCCAATGCCAGTTCCTGTTTGTTGCATGTTTTTTGGTTCGCAGAAAATCCATATCAAACGGAGTCCAAATGGGATAAAAACTTATGGAGATTTTTTTGAAATGTATGTGAATTTTGGGAAGTGGAATCAACGCGAGACGATGCCTGAGGGGCCCACGAGGGTGAGGGGCGCGCCCTAGGGGGTAGGGCGCGCCCTGGGCCCTCGTGGCCACTCCGTAAGGTGGTTGGTGCCCTTCTTTCGCCGCAAGAAATCCAATATCCGGATAAAAATCGTATCAAAATTTTAGCCCAATCGGAGTAACGGATCTCCGGGAATTTAAGAAACGGTGAAAGGGCAGAATTAGGGACCGCAGAAATAGAAGGAAACAGAGAGAGAGATCCAATCTTGGAGGGGCTCTTGCCCCTCCGCTGCCATGGAGGTCATGGACCAGAGGGGAATCCCTTCTCCCATCTAGGGGGAAGGTCAAGGAAGAAGAAGAAGAAGGGGGGCTCTCTCCCC
Source organism: Triticum dicoccoides (assembly GCF_002162155.2). Classification (NCBI taxonomy): domain Eukaryota; kingdom Viridiplantae; phylum Streptophyta; class Magnoliopsida; order Poales; family Poaceae; genus Triticum; species Triticum dicoccoides. Next base: position 14 of record NW_021240221.1, on the reverse strand, counting down.
CTCTCTCCCGGTGG
>NW_021240220.1:0-408 GCF_002162155.2 Triticum dicoccoides | reverse complement strand
GTAGTGGTTTTTTCAGGAGAAAGAAAATCGGTGGGGGTTCAATCGATGGTGTGGGATCGATCGACGGGGTGGTACTTGATGAAATGAAACGGCAACGTACTCACCCATTAGGAATCTCTACTCCTAATGGAGCAGTTGGTAGTTTCACTTCCAGGTTTTTTTTCGTCCCACCTTTTATGGTTTTTTTTGGTACCTCGTCCCACCTCACACTGAGGCGCCATGAACCGAAAAAACCACGTACCGAAGCCCCCACCCGCCCCCACGCACTCGAGGGCCTAACCTCCGATCGCACCCAAGACACTCCAGCGAAAAAAACCCTATGAAAATTAACCAGCGAAAAAAAACCTAATGGAGGAGTTGGTAGTCCGGTACGGTTTATTTTCAACACTTTCCTAATGACAAAAGATC
>NW_021240219.1:0-485 GCF_002162155.2 Triticum dicoccoides | reverse complement strand
TTCATCTTATTTTCAGAAATAGCAAACTCCACATACTAAACTATCATATAGTGTTCTACAATTGCTAACACTCATGCATTACTAATGGTTATGGAGTTTCAATCGGACACTGAGAAAGATAGGGGCTTATAGTGTTGCCTCCCAACGTATTCACCTTTGGGTGATGTCAAAAATAATAGTTCATGCTAACTTACATCCAATTGGATATATATATCAGGATCTTTGATGAGGACATCAATACAATTGTTACACCCACAGCCCCTGCTGCTATACATACTGGACCAATTACTAGAGCTCGTGCACGCCAACTAAATTACCAGGTACTTTCGTTTCTTGGTAATGATTCTAATGTTCATGAGAATATGATGCTGCCTAAATTGGATACATTTGTTTTGCTTACAAATGAAGGGCCTAGCTTGGAGAAGGATGAACATTGGAGCAAGAACAAGCATGGAGATGATGGCATGCGCAAGGGGAACAAGAAC
>NW_021240218.1:0-1320 GCF_002162155.2 Triticum dicoccoides | reverse complement strand
AGTCCACATATTCACCATATCAATACACCACTATGGATCCGCTCCCGTCTCCCTACGAGAACGCCATCCATAGCACTCACGCTTATCTTGCGTATTTTAGAGTATCCACTTTCACTTGTCTATGAACTGATATAAGCAACCCAGAAGTCCTTTTCCGCGGACACGGCTATTCGAATAGATTAGGTTAACCCTGCAGGGGTGTACTTCTTCACACACGCTCTCACCACTTACCGCCGTTTACACGACATGTACTCGGCAACCTTCAAGCGGAAGCCCAACGTGGGTGTCGGCCACGACCTACCTAATCACCTAAGTCTCTAGTCCAGGTTTATCGCCTATTCGGGTTCCATCCATGAGGAGATCCGGCCGGAGTTTCGCTCACAGCCCCAAACGATGTGAACGGGGTTCCCGAGACACCAAACGGGCGCCCGGTACACCGTGCCACGTGCCTACCGCATCACAGCCCACCCCTACGGTCAGCGCTGCCCACGGCCTCCAGCATACTACAAACACAAGAAACTACTTGCAACTCCTGGACAGAGGACAAGGGTGATCAAGAAGCCGAGAGGGTCCATTGGTTTCGGGCCCAATGCGTGGTAGTAGCTGAATCATGGATCACAAACACAGAACTCAGTTCCTGAGGACGGCTGCAATGAGACAACCCACCATGTACTCCTACATGGCCTCTCACCGCTACCTTTACCAAATCGTGTTCACACGCTTAGCTCACACACCGTAGGACATGTTCACACACCTCTGATTCATCCCCGATGAATCAGTCCTGACTCAACTCTAAGCAGTAGAAGGCATGACAAACAAACATGAATGAGTAGGCACATCAGGGCTCAAACAACTCCTACTCATGCTAGTGGGTTTCATCTATTTACTGTGGAATGACAGGTCATGCAAAAGACAAAGGGGTTCAGCTACCGCAGCAAGTAACAGATGAATCGGTGTTGTCCTAATGCAGTAAAAGAGAGCAGGAGCGAGAGAGTAGGATTGTATCGGAATGAACAAGGGGGTTTTGCTTGCCTGGCACTTCTGAAGATAGCATTGAGTCTTCATCAGTGTCAACGATCACATCATCGATATCACGTCTATCGAGAGGGGACAATACCGGTAACACAAAAGGGAACAAAATCAATGCAATGCACAATATGATGCATGATCATGACATGGCAAAATGAATGTGTTTTGGGCTAATGCAACTAGCAACAGATTAAATGAAGTTGGTTTGAATACAAAATTCAAATTCAAACTCCATATGTGATTATTCAAATGCCATTTAATTGATTTGTGCTAAACAGCAGCTATAAGTTG
>NW_021240217.1:0-397 GCF_002162155.2 Triticum dicoccoides | reverse complement strand
AATAAGTTGAGCATATACGAAAGAGTACCGCCTCTGGTGCGGCACCGTGTACGCATCTGCTGAGAATTTGATGGTGCTGCGGTAGCGATGGCTGTCGGCAGCGTGGAACCAAATCTAGGAGGGTAGATGGTGGCGGCGGGGCGTGGTGGACGAGATGGTCGTAGGAGCGGCGCCGGCGAGGTGGATGATGGAGGGGATGAAGCGAGAGGACGGGATGCAAGAATCCCGGTCCGAAGCCGTGGATGAGAGAGGTCGATCTCTTGTAATGGACGGCGGCATCGGCGTATCAGCTCTAGCATGGTGGAGGAGGACGGTAGTGGATGGGGTGGCGGGTGGCGGTGGACAGAGGAGGGTGGGGTGGAGAGGGTGTTTTGGCGCCCACGGAGTACGAATGGGG
>NW_021240216.1:0-1114 GCF_002162155.2 Triticum dicoccoides | reverse complement strand
CCACTTCATAAATTTCGTCCCGAGGCTATTTTAGGTGCTGCGTCACCTTATTATTGGGCCAGGCCCATGTAATTTCGAAATACATAAGTATAGGCTATTTTTAGAGTCCGTATGTGTGGGGAAACAAGAGATAGGGTTGATTTCGGACCCCTCCACCAAGGGCCACGAAATTCCCCCCTCTTCCTCCATATATACAGCCCTTAGGGCATCGTTTAGACTTTGGGTTTTGTTTAGATTAAAAGTTCGCCATAGCTGCAACTTCGCGTACTTTGTTTGTGTTCAACGACCAGACAAAGGCGTCACAGAACCCCACCTTGATCAATAAAGCTTTCATCTTATATTCGCAATATCCAGATTGCAATCTTAGTTTATTGCTTGTTCTTCGTTTGCTCGCAGGAAACAGACCTTCGTGGTCAGGTTGATCGTGCTCCGGCGTGGTCAATAACCTCTCGGAGTTGGTTTAGCGATTGCTAAGGCGCGACGTCCTCGCACGTTCGTAGTCGGATCGTCAAAGTCGACTTCCACCAAAGCGAAATCCACCATCTCATCGAAAGACGGGACACCTCCGCCTCTATCACTTTTGCGTGAAGAAGACGGAGGACGTACTTGCTACACATTTCTTTTGGCCAAAGATGAGACGGGATGTTGAGCGTTTTATTGCTCGATGCACTACATGTCAAAAAGCGAAGTCATGACTCAATCCTCATGGTTTATATATGCCTTTGCCTGTACCTAGTGTTCCTTGGGAGGATATATCTATGGACTTTGTTTTAGGTTTACCTCGAACAAAGAAGGGGAGGGATAGCATATTTGTTGTCGTGGATAGATTCTCGAAAATGGCACACTTTATACCATGTCATAAAAGCGATGATGCTGTTAATGTTGCTGATTTGTTCTTTCGTGAAATTATTCGCTTGCATGGTGTGCCAAATACTATTGTTTCAGATCATGATACTAAATTTCTTAGCCACTTTTGGAGATGTTTATGGGCTAAGTTGGGGACTAAACTGCTTTTTAGTACTACTTGTCACCCCCAAACTGATGGACAAACTGAAGTAGTCAATAGAACGTTGTCTACTATGCTTAGGGCTGTTTTGAAGAATAATAAGAAAAT
>NW_021240215.1:0-1747 GCF_002162155.2 Triticum dicoccoides | reverse complement strand
TGCTATAAGAACGTGATGTTGTTGTTGATGACTTATTGCCTAACAGAAAGCTTGTAGCTCTCTTCTGCAAAATGTATGTGTGCTGAACATGATTGGATATATGAAAGTAGATGATCGATTATGAAGACTATTATGTTATGCTCCAAATTCAAGTATAAAGAGGGCGGCTAACTTCTGACGAGCGAGCGAAGCGAGGCCCGATCAATATTGACCTAGGTTACCTGTGTTATATATACCTCTTGTAAGCCGCCACACCGGATAAGTTGATCAGTTGTAAATCCCCGGCATTTGTAACCTCCCCGATATAGTGAAGTTCGGCTGGCTGGCGTCCGTGGTTTTTTCCCCTTCGTGTTGGAGGGGTTTTTCACGTTAAAATCTCGTCTCCCCGGCTTGTTCTTCATTCTTCGTCGAGTTGATTTGCTTGTCGTATCTCTAACAAAGAGTATCTTGTACATTTTAGAATCCGCAAATATTTTTAAAATTCATGAACACTTTTGCTTTTGTTTCTCGGGTTTCATTTTCGAAAATACATGAAATATTTTACTTAAAACTCATGAGGATTTGAAAAACTCACGAATATCTTTTATTAAATGTAAGTCATTTTATTAAAATTGTTAACCAACCTCTTACAATCTAATCACACCCCCTCCCTCCTCCCTCCTCCCGCGACGCCCTCGCGGGCGCACCGGAGGCTAACCCTAGCCGCCGTCGGGGCTCCCGTCTTCCATTCATCCCCTCCCTCGCCGCCGCCAGGGGCGCGACTTGGCGAATTCCTGCCGGCGGCGGGGTGCTCTTCCTCCCCTCGCGCGGGTGGCGAGATGGGGGGCAGCTCATCAGGGCCTGGGTGTCGCGCTAGGTGTCGGGCGCGCGCGACGCAGCGATGGTGCGTTGGGCGGCGCGGTGGTAGCGGACGTGCCTTGGTCGCCAGGGTCGGCGACGTCGAGGCCAGATCTGGGGCCTGTCGACGCGGCTTCAGGTCTTTGCCCCTGCCATGGCCACAGCAGGTGGTGATGCGACGCAGCAGTGGCTGGCTGGTGGGCGGGCTGGCCGGTATCCAGGGGCTTCGACAGCTGGACAACGGCAGGCAGCGCAGATCGGCTCCTCGGTGAGCCTCTTCGCAATTGGCGGCGGTCCTTGGGATCTCTCCTTTCCGGTGGGCGAGTGTGTGTTGGTGGCCTCGCGTGGAGTTGCATTCATCACCGAGGTGGGGCGACACAGGAGGTGTCCGGTGGGAAGGCAGGCTGGAGGGATGGGAGGCGCCGACGAACTCGGGCCACCTGTCATGGGCACAAGGATGTGCCGACCTGGATGCGCCCGCTCCCCCTCCTCCCCCGTTCCCCGGTCGTGTGTGGGCTACGGGGCTCCTGCTTTGTTCGAGGCGGGACGTATGTTGCGGTCTCTTCGGTCGGGTGCGCCCTTTGGCCCAAAGCCGATCACTTTGGTCGGTCTTGGGGGTGTCTCGATGCAGAGTGGTAGCCCTGGGGGCGGGAGGCATGAAGTTTGTGGGCAGAACTTGCACCTGGGGTGCGGGCGAGTGGCCATGGCCACATGGGTGGGTGGTCGCTGGTGGTTGGCGGAGCTAGGATGCGTCGGAGGGGTGGTCGTGCCGGGACTTGCCCAATCTTGTATTGGCCAATAGCGCCGATGTTCGTGGACACTGTATACCTTCATGAAGGCTCTATCGCGGTGTCCTTACTCTTTCGAGTTGCTCCGGGTGAAAACTCGATCTTTGAGATCAAATGATGGC
>NW_021240214.1:0-3251 GCF_002162155.2 Triticum dicoccoides | reverse complement strand
GTTTTGTTTCTTCTAAAGGCGTGGGAATCGCCAGGCCCCAGCTAAAGAAAACAAATTTTTTTACAGTTAATTTCTACCAAAGAAATCAACACCTCCAATTTTGGAGCCAAGTTCCGGCCCTCTTCGGCCATCCGATCTCCATTCAACATCAACATACCGGTTCGTACGGAGTTGGCGATGCACCGCAGCCGTCCAACTAGCATCAAGCGGCCCTCATCCTCGCCACTGCCGCTATTTGAAATCTCCTTTTCCGCCGTCGGACACTTCACTATCTGCAGGTCGTAATTCAAGGCCATAATTCCCTTCCAACCCATTCCAGATTCGGACCCCTCAAAGTTCAAAACTTTCCCCATGCAAGCCCGCGTGGCCAGCCACGGCGGAACCAACCCAATCTCGCAAAAGCGACCCCATCACAGGTTTCCACACAAGAACGCCGCCACACGCGCGAACCTGGGGAGAAAACAAGGAACAACGGAGCGACAGGATCCGCAACAACATTCGGCTCCTCCCTCCCTAACCGTGACAGAAAGCAATGCTTTCCTTGTTTCGCCCGGTGAGGAAAACGCCATTCACAGGTTTTGTTTCTTTTAAAGGCGTGGGAATCGCCAGGCCCCAGCTAAAGAAAACAAACTTTTTTACAGTTAACTTCTACCAAAGAAATCAACACCTCCAACTTTGGAGCCAACCTCCGGCCCGCTTCAGCCGTCCGATCTCCTTTCAACATCAACATACCGGTTTGCGCGGAGTTGGCGATGCACCGCAGCCGTCCAACTGGCATCAAGCGGCCCTCATCCTCGCCACTGCCGCTATTTGAAATCTCCTTTTCCGCCATCGGACACTTCACTATCGGAAGGTCGTAATTCAAGGCCATAATTCCCTTCCAACCCATTCCAGATCCGGACCCCTCAAAGTTCAAAACTTTCCCCATGCAAGCCTGCGTGGCCAGCCACGGCGGAACCAACCCAATCTCGCAAAAGCAACCCCATCACAGGTTTCCACACAAGAACGTCGCCACACGCGCGATCCTGGGGAGAAAACAACAGAACAACGGAGCGACAGGATCCGCAACAATATTCGGCTCCTCCCTCCCTAACCCCAAAAGAAAGCAATGCTTTCCTTGTTTCGTCCGGTGATGAAAAGGCCATTCACAGGTTTTGTTTCTTCTAAAGGCGTGGGAATCGCCAGGCCCCAGCTAAAGAAAACAAACTTTTTTACAGTTAATTTCTACCAAAGAAATCAACACCTCCAACTTTGGAGCCAACTTCCGGCCCGCTTCAGCCGTCCGATCTCCTTTCAACATCAACATACCGGTTCGCGCGGAGTTGGCGATGCACCGCAGTCGTCCAACTGGCATCAAGCGGCCCACATCCTCGCCGCTGCCACTATTTGAAATCTCCTCTTCCGCCATCAGACACTTCACTATAGGGAGGTCGTATTTCGAGGCCATAATTCCCTTCCAACCAAATCCAGATCCGGACCCCTCAAAGTTCAAAACTTTCCCCATGCAAGCCTGCGTGGCCAGCCACGGCGGAACCAACCCAATCTCGCAAAAGCGACCCCATCACAGGTTTCCAAACAAGAACGCCGCCACACCCGCGAACCTGGGGAGAAAACAACAGAACAACGGAGCGACAGGATCCGCAACAACATTCGGCTCCTCCCTGCCTAACCCTAACAGAAAGCAATGCTTTCCTTGTTTCTCCCGGTGATGAAAAGGCCAATCACAGGTTTTGTTTCTTCTAAAGGCGTGGGAATCGCCAGGCCCCAGCTAAAGAACGAACTTTTTTACAGTTAATTTCTACCAAAGAAATCAACACCTCCAATTTTGGAGCCAAGTTCCGGCCCGCTTCAGCCGTTCGATCTCCATTCAACATCAACATACCGGTTCGCGCGGAGTTGGCGATGCACCGCAGTCGTCCAACTGGCATCAAGCGACCCACATCCTCGCCACTGCCACTATTTGAAATCTCCTTTTCCTCCATCGGACACTTCACTATAGGGAGGTCGTATTTCGAGGCCATAATTCCCTTCCAACCAAATCCAGATCCGGACCCCTCAAAGTTCAAAACTTTCCCCATGCAAGCCTGCGTGGCCAGCCACGGCGGAACCAACCCAATCTCGCAAAAGCGACCCCATCACAGGTTTCCAAACAAGAACGCCGCCACACGCGCGAACCTGGGGAGAAAACAACAGAACAACGGAGCGACAGGATCCGCGACAACATTCGGCTCCTCCCTCCCTAACCCTAACAGAAAGCAATGATTTCCTTGTTTCGCCCGGTGATGAAAAGGCCATTCACAGGTTTTGTTTCTTCTAAAGGCGTGGGAATCGCCAGGCCCCAGCTAAAGAAAACAAACTTTTTTACATTTAATTTCTACCAAAGAAATCAACACCTCCAATTTTGGAGCCAAGTTCCGGCCCGCTTCAGCTATCCGATCTCCATTCAACATCAACATACCGGTTCGCACGGAGTTGGCGATGCACCGCAGCCGTCCAACTGGAATCAAGCGGCCCTCATCCTCGCCACTGCCGCTATTTGAAATCTCCTTTTCCGCCGTCGGACAATTCACTATCGGGAGGTCGTAATTCAAGGCCATAATTCCCTTCCAACCCATTCCAGATCCGGACCCCTCAAAGTTCGAAACTTTCCCCATGCAAGCCCGCGTGGCCAGCCACGGCGGAACCAACCCAATCTCGCAAAAGCGACCCCATCACAGGTTTCCACACAAGAACGCCGCCACACGCGCGAACCTGGGGAGAAAACAACAGAACAACGGAGCGACAGGATCCGTAACAACATTCGGCTCCTCCCTCCCTAACCCTGACAGAAAGCAATGCTTTCCTTGTTTCGCCCGGTGATGAAAAGGCCATTCACAGGTTTTGTTTCTTTTAAAGGCGTGGGAATCGCCAGGCCCCAGCTAAAGAAAATAAACTTTTTTACAGTTAATTTCTACCAAAGAAATCAACACCTCCAATTTTGGAGCCAAGTTCCGGCCCGCTTCAGTCGTCCGATCTCCATTCAACATCAACATACCGGTTCGCGCGGAGTTGGGGACGCACCGCAGCCGTCCAACTGGCATAAAGCGGCCCTCATCCTCGCCACTGCCGCTATTTGAAATCTCCTTTTCCGCCATCGGACACTTCACTATCGGAAGGTCGTAATTCAAGGCCATAATTCCCTTCGAACGCATTCCAGATCCGGACCCCTCAAAGTTCAAAACTTTCCCCATGCAAGCCTGCATGGCCAGCCA
>NW_021240213.1:0-1508 GCF_002162155.2 Triticum dicoccoides | reverse complement strand
GAGGAGGAGATAAGAGCGTAGTAACCGCAGGGCCTCATCCCTTCCAACTGTAGATCGTTCCTCAGCGAAGGGGTGAGGCTATTATTTACTACTAGTACTAGCATTATGGAACATTATGGGATTGCATTATACTGTAAATAATAGCACTAGTAAGAAATTTTTGGCACCAGGTAGTAGTTTTTGGCGTGGATTAAGAAATTTTGGGTATGTTTTTGCCATTTTTGGTACACGCCAACTAGCGTCAAAAAACGTCTTACATTATGTGACGGAGGAGTACGTACTCGTACTGTAGTAGTACTAGTACTACTTTTCTCAACTAGTAGTGCGATGTACTGTACTTCTAGTCTAGTCTAGCATAGTGCACCCGTTTTGAACTCTTGAATCTCAGGGCCAAGGAGCTACAGTTGGAAGTGGAGGGTACTACTGTTCTCTAGAACCATTGTTGTACTATCAATGCAGGGGAAGTACACCTGCATAGTGGCCTAGTGGGTACTCTCGGTGCTCTATTCAGCCGCTCCTCTCACATAGCTGGCCTACTCAGCCGCTTCTCTCATGCACATACTACCAGCCTGTTTATCAGCGACGGTTACTGCAGGAACAGAACATTTGAGTTATTTGATACAGCGAGACTAGGCTTTTCGCTTCCATTTGTGGAGGTGTAATGGATCTCGTCGAACTTTGTTAGTAGTTCCTTCTTTATGAATGAGATGAAGCAAAGCTTTTGCTTCCGTTTCAAAAAAAACACGTCAAGAGGAATTTCTTTTATAGTAGAGCCGATAATGGAGTGAAGTCCACGCGTGCAATGCCACAAGCTACAGAGTAGTAGTAGAGCACTCTACGTACATATCCATATTGCACAGTTCCCAATGCCCGCCAATCTTTTCCGGCTCCTCAGGCTTAATTGGGAGGCGCTATTTAAATATGCTACTAGCTGATGAGGAAGCTGCAAGCGAGGTGCGGCTAGGGCGAGCACGCGAGCCACGGGATGCTGGGAAGGAAAACCCGTTCACGTGGCTAGGTTGTCCAGTGCACCCAGATTGTGGGGCCGCACGTCCATTTGACTTCAAAACTCAAACTAACCGTGTAAAATATTGTCTCGCAGCAAAGTGTAGTAGCACTATTTTAAAAAAAGGCCGTCGTGCGTTCGGCCGGGATCGAACCCACAAAACGAGGTATACATTCCCGCGACCACTAGTAGTACTCGTTGGAGTACAACGCAACCTAGAATCGCCTTTTGTCGCTAGTAGTACGTACATTGTTCCTTATAAGAAACCCCTAAGAGCATGGTTAATAGTATAGCCAGCTGCTGACTATAAGCCAGTGCCATGTCGTCTACAACCCATCTTATAGCCAACATGTACAATAATAGATCAAAAGAGTGTACTACTTTTTTATTATATAGCCCACTTCTCATTCTCACAAAGTGCCTGGGAGCACGTGCTAGAGCTGGCTCTTCATGAAGAGGTCGCTTACCTTCTCTCTCCTCTTCTCTTTCCTCCAACTAAGCA
>NW_021240212.1:33811-34532 GCF_002162155.2 Triticum dicoccoides | reverse complement strand
ACGGACGCCGAGACGAGCACGTGACACCAGTGCCAACCTGTCTTAGCGTAACGTGAGTCGAGGCGGACGTCGTCGCAGTAGCGATGATGGAGGTCGAGACGAGCACGTGACAGCACTGCAACCCTGTCTTAGCGTAACGCGAGTCGAGGCGGACGTCGTCGCGGTAGCAACGACGGACGCCGAGACGAGCACGTGACACCACTTCCACCCTGTGTTAGCGTAACGCGAGTCGAGGCGGACATCGTCGCGGTAGCGACGACGGACGCCGAGTTGAGCAAGTGACACCAGTGCCACCCTGTCTTAGCGTAACGCGAGTGGAGGCGGACGTCGTCGCGATATCGACGACGGACGCCGAGACGAGCACGTGACACCATTGCCATCCTGTCTTAGCGTAACGCGATTCGAGGCGGACGTCGTCGCGGTAGCGACGACAGACGCCGAGACGAGCACATGACAGTACTGCAACCCTCTCTTAGCGTAAGCGAGTCGAGGTGGACGTCGTCGCGGTAGCGACGACGGACGCCGAGACGAGCACGTGACACCAGTGCCTTCCTGTCTTAGCGTAACGCGAGTCGAGGCGGACGTCGTCGCGGTAGCGACGACGGACGCGGAGACGAGCACGTGACACCACTGCCACCCTGTCTTAGCGTAACGCGAGTCGAGGCGGACGTCGTCGCGGTAGCGACGACGGACGCCGAGACGAGAACGTGACACCACTGCC
>NW_021240212.1:32699-33492 GCF_002162155.2 Triticum dicoccoides | reverse complement strand
GACGTCATCGCGGTAGCGACGACGGACGACGAGACGAGCACGGGACACCAGTGTCACCCTGTCTTAGCATAACGCGAGTCGAGGCGGACGTCGTCGCGGTAGCGACGATGGACGCCGAGACGAGCACGTGACAGCAGTGCCACCCTGTCTTAGCATAATGCGAGTCGAGGCGGACATCGTCGCGGTAGCGACGACGGACGCCGAGACGAGCACGTGACACCATTGCCACCCTGTATAAGCGTGACGCGAGTCGAGGCGGACGTCGTCGCGGTAGCGACGATAGACGCCGAGACGAGCACGTGACAGTACTGCAACCCTGTCTTAGCGTAAGTGAGTCAAGGCGGACGTCGTCGCGGTAGCGACGACGGACGCCGAGACGAGCACGTGACACTAGTGCCTCCCTGTCTTAGCGTAACGCGAGTCGAGGCAGACGTCGTCGCGGTAACGACGACGGACACCGAGTTGAGCAAGTGACACCAGTGCCACCCTGTCTTAGCGTAACGCGAGTGGAGGCGGACGTCGTCGCGATATCGACGACGGACGCCGAGACGAGCACGTGACACCATTGCCATCCTGTCTTAGCGTAACGCGATTCGAGGCGAACGTCGTCGCGGTAGCGACGACAGACGCCGAGACGAGCACATGACAGTACTGCAACCCTCTCTTAGCGTAAGCGAGTCGAGGTGGACGTCGTCGCGGTAGCGACGACGGACGCCGAGACGAGCACGTGACACCAGTGCCTTCCTGTCTTAGCGTAACGCGAGTCGAGGCGGACGTCGTCGCGGTATCGACG
>NW_021240212.1:31854-32689 GCF_002162155.2 Triticum dicoccoides | reverse complement strand
TCGTCGCGGTAGCGACGACGGACGCCGAGACGAGCACGTGACACCATTGCCACCCTGTATAAGCGTGACGCGAGTCGAGGCGGACGTCGTCGCGGTAGCGACGATAGACGCCGAGACGAGCACGTGACAGTACTGCAACCCTGTCTTAGCGTAAGTGAGTCGAGGCGGACGTCGTCGCGGTAGCGACGACGGACGCCGAGACGAGCACGTGACACTAGTGCCTCCCTGTCTTAGCGTAACGCGAGTCGAGGCAGACGTCGTCGCGGTAACGACGACGGACGCCGAGTTGAGCAAGTGACACCAGTGCCACCCTGTCTTAGCGTAACGCGAGTGGAGGCGGACGTCGTCGCGATATCGACGACGGACGCCGAGACGAGCACGTGACACCATTGCCATCCTGTCTTAGCGTAACGCGATTCGAGGCGGACGTCGTCGCGGTAGCGACGACAGACGCCGAGACGAGCACATGACAGTACTGCAACCCTCTCTTAGCGTAAGCGAGTCGAGGTGGACGTCGTCGCGGTAGCGACGACGGACGCCGAGACGAGCACGTGACACCAGTGCCTTCCTGTCTTAGCGTAACGCGAGTCGAGGCGGACGTCGTCGCGGTATCGACGACGGACGCGGAGACGAGCACGTGACACCACTGCCACCCTGTCTTAGCGTAACGCGAGTCGAGGCGGACGTCGTCGCGGTAGCGACGACGGACGCCGAGACGAGCACGTGACACCACTGCCACCCTGTCTTAGCGTAACGCGAGTCGAGGCGGACGTCGTCGCGGTAGCGATGACGGAGGCCGAGACGAGCACGTGACACCAGTGCCTTCCTGTCTTAG
>NW_021240212.1:30948-31731 GCF_002162155.2 Triticum dicoccoides | reverse complement strand
CCACCCTGTCTTAGCGTAACGTGAGTCGAGGCGGACGTCGTCGCGGTAGCGATGACGGACGCCGAGACGAGCACGTGACACCACTGCCACCCTGTCTTAGCGTAACGCGAGTCGAGGCGGACGTCGTCGCGGTAGCGATGACGGAGGCCGAGACGAGCACGTGACACCAGTGCCACCCTGTCTTAGCGTAACGCGAGTCGAGGCAGACGTCGTTGCGGTAGCGACGACGGACGCTGAGACGAGCACCTGACAGCACTGCCTCCCTTTTTTAGCGTAACGCGAGTCGAGGCGGACGTCGTCGCGGTAGCGACGACGGACGCTGAGATGAGCACGTGACACCATTGCCAACCTGTCTTAGCGTAACGCTAGTCGAGGCGGACGTCGTCGCGGTAGTGATGACGGACGATGAGACGAGCACGGGACACCAGTGTCACCCTGTCTTAGCGTAACGCGAGTCGAGGCGGACGTCGTCGCGGTAGCGACGACGAACGCCGAGACGAGCACGTGACACCAGTGCCATCCTGTCTTAGCATAACGCGAGTCGAGGCGGACGTCGTCGCGGTAGCGACGACGGACGCCGAGACGAGCACGTGACACCATTGCCACCCTGTCTTAGCGTAAGGCGAGTCGAGGCGGACGTCGTCGCGGTAGCGACGACAGACGCCGAGACGAGCACGTGACACCAGTGCCTCCCTGTCTTAGCGTAACGCGAGTCGAGGCGGACGTCGTCGCGGTAGCGACGACGGACGCCGAGACGAGCACTTGGCACCAGTGCCACCCTGT
>NW_021240212.1:28458-29293 GCF_002162155.2 Triticum dicoccoides | reverse complement strand
TCGTCGCGGTAGCGACGACGGACGCCGAGACGAGCACGTGACACCACTGCCACCCTGTCTTAGCGTAACGCGAGTCGAGGCGGACGTCGTCGCGGTAGCGATGACGGAGGCCGAGACGAGCACGTGACACCAGTGCCACCCTGTCTTAGCGTAACGCGAGTCGAGGCGGACGTCGTCGCGGTAGCGACGACGGACGCCGAGACGAGCACGTGACACCACTGCCTCCCTGTCTTAGCGTAATGCGAGTTGAGGCGGACGTCGTCGCGATAGCGACGACGGACACCGAGACGAGCACGTGACACCAGTGCCACCCTGTCTTAGCGTAACGCGAGTCGAGGCGGACGTCGTTGCGGTAAGGACGACGGACGCTGAGACGACCACGTGACAGCACTGCCTCCCTTTTTTAGCGTAACGCGAGTCAAGGCGGACGTCGTCGCGGTAGCGACGACGGACGCTGAGACGAGCACGTGACACCACTGCCAACCTGTCTTAGCGTAACGCGAGTCGAGGCGGACGTCGTCCCGGTGGCGATGACGGACGACGAGACGAGCACGGGACACCAGTGTCACCCTGTCTTAGCGTAACGCGAGTCGAGGCGGACGTCGTCGCGGTAGCGACGACGGACGCCGAGACGAGCACGTGAGACCATTGCCACCCTGTCTTAGCATAACGCGAGTCGAGGCGGACGTCGTCGCGGTAGCGACGACAGACACCGAGACGAGCACGTGACAGTACTGCAACCCTATCTTAGCGTAAGTGAGTCGAGGCGGATGTCGTCGCGGTAGCGACGATGGACGCCGAGACGAGCACGTGACACCAGTGCCTCCCTGTCTTA
>NW_021240212.1:27216-28280 GCF_002162155.2 Triticum dicoccoides | reverse complement strand
GCCGAGACGAGCACGTGACACCACTGCCTCCCTGTCTTAGCGTAACGCGAGTCGAGGCGGACGTCGTCGCGGTAGCGACGACGGACGCCGAGACGAGCACGTGACACCAGTGCCACCCTGTCTTAGCGTAACGCGAGTCGACGCGGACGTCGTTGCGGTAGCGACGACGGACGCCGAGACGAGCACGTGACAGCACTGCCTCCCTTTTTTAGCGTAACGCGAGTCGAGGCGGACGTCATCGCGGTAGCGACGACTGACGCCGAGACGAGCACGTGACACCATTGCCAACCTGTCTTAGCGTAACGCGAGTCGAGGCGGACGTCGTGGCGGTAGCGACGACGGACGACGAGACGAGCACAGGACACCAGTGTCACCCTGTCTTAGCGTAACGCGAGTTGAGGCGGACGTTGTCGCGGTAGCGACGACGGACGCCGAGACGAGCACATGACAACAGTGCCACCCTGTCTTAGCATAACGGGAGTCAAGGCGGACGTCGTCGCGGTAGCGACGATGGACGCCGAGACGAGCACGTGACACCATTGCCACCCTGTATTAGCGTAACGCGAGTCGAGGCAGACATTGTCGCGGTAGCGACGACAGACGCCGAGACGAGCACGTGACAGTACTGCAACCCTGTCTTAGCGTAAGTGAGTCGAGGCGAACATTGTCGCGGTAGCGACGACGGACGCCGAGACGAGCACGTGAAACCAGTGCCTCCCTGTCTTAGCGTAACGCGAGTCGAGGCGGACGTCGTCGCGGTAACGACGACGGACGCCGAGACGAGCACGTGACACCAGTGCCACCCTGTCTTAGCGTAACGCGAGTCGAGGCGGACGTCGTCGCGGTAGCGACGATGGAGGCCGAGACGAGCACGTGACAGCACTGCAATCCTGTCTTAGCGTAACGCGAATCGAGGCGGATGTCGTCGCGGTAGCAACAACGGACGCCAAGACGAGCACGTGACACCACTGCCACCCTGTGTTAGCGTAACGCAAGTCGAGGCGGACATCGTCGAGGTAGCGACGACGGACGCCGAGTTGAGCACGTGACACCAGTGCGACCCT
>NW_021240212.1:26498-27183 GCF_002162155.2 Triticum dicoccoides | reverse complement strand
TCGCGGTAACGACGACGGACGCCGAGACGAGAACGTGACACCAGTGCCACCCTGTCTTAGCGTAACGCGAGTAGAGGCGGACGTCGTCGCAGTAGCGATGATGGAGGTCGAGACGAGCACGTGACAGCACTGCAACCCTGTCTTAGCGTAACGCGAGTCGAGGCGGACGTCGTCGCGGTAGCAACGACGGACGCCGAGACGAGCACGTGACACCACTTCCACCCTGTGTTAGCGTAACGCGAGTCGAGGCAGACATCGTCGCGGTAGCGACGACGGACGCCGAGTTGAGCAAGTGACACCAGTGCCACCCTGTCTTAGCGTAACGCGAGTCGAGGCGGACGTCGTCGCGATATCAACGATGGACGCCGAGACGAGCACGTGACACCATTGCCATCCTGTCTTAGCGTAACGCGATTCGAGGCGGACGTCGTCGTGGTAGCGACGACAGACGCCGAGACGAGCACATGACAGTACTGCAACCCTCTCTTAGCGTAAGCGAGTCGAGGTGGACGTCGTCGCGGTAGCGACGACGGACGCCGAGACGAGCACGTGACACCAGTGCCTTCCTGTCTTAGCGTAACGCGAGTCGAGGCGGACGTCGTCGCGGTAGCGACGACGGACGCCGAGACGAGCACGTGACACCACTGCCACCCTGTCTTAGCGTAACGCGAGTCGAGGCGGACGT
>NW_021240212.1:20564-23237 GCF_002162155.2 Triticum dicoccoides | reverse complement strand
GCCGAGACGAGCACGTGACACCACTGCCTCCCTGTCTTAGCGTAACGCGAGTCGAGGCGGACGTCGTCGCGGTAGCGACGACGGACGCCGAGACGAGCACGTGACACCAGTGCCACCCTGTCTTAGCGTAACGCGAGTCGACGCGGACGTCGTTGCGGTAGCGACGACGGACGCCGAGACGAGCACGTGACAGCACTGCCTCCCTTTTTTAGCGTAACGCGAGTCGAGGCGGACGTCGTCGCGGTAGCGACGACTGACACCGAGACGAGCACGTGACACCATTGCCAACCTGTCTTAGCGTAACGCGAGTCGAGGCGGACGTCGTCGCGGTAGCGACGACGGACGACGAGACGAGCACAGGACACCAGTGTCACCCTGTCTTAGCGTAACGCGAGTCGAGGCGGACGTTGTCCCGGTAGCGACGACGGACGCCGAGACGAGCACATGACAACAGTGCCACCCTGTCTTAGCATAACGGGAGTCAAGGCGGACATCGTCGTGGTAGCGACGATGGACGCCGAGACAAGCACGTGACACCATTGCCACCCTGTATTAGCGTAACGCGAGTCGAGGCAGACGTTGTCGCGGTAGCGACGACAGACGCCGAGACGAGCACGTGACAGTACTGCAACCCTGTCTTAGCGTAAGTGAGTCGAGGCGGACATTGTCGCGGTAGCGACGACGGACGCCGAGACGAGCACGTGAAACCAGTGCCTCCCTGTCTTAGCGTAACGCGAGTCGAGGCGGACGTCGTCGCGGTAACGACGACGGACGCCGAGACGAGCACGTGACACCAGTGCCACCCTGTCTTAGCGTAACGCGAGTCGAGGCGGACGTCGTCGCGGTAGCGACGATGGAGGCCGAGACGAGCACGTGACAGCACTGCAACCCTGTCTTAGCGTAACGCGAGTCGAGGCGGATGTCGTCGCGGTAGCAACAACGGACGCCGAGACGAGCACGTGACACCACTGCCACCCTGTGTTAGCGTAACGCAAGTCGAGGCGGACATCGTCGAGGTAGCGACGACGGACGCCGAGTTGAGCACGTGACACCAGTGCCACCCTGTCTTAGCGTAACGCGAGTCGAGGCGGACGTCGTCGCGATACCGACAACGGACGCCGAGACGAGCACGTGACACCATTGCCATCCTGTCTTAGCGTAACGCGAGTCGAGGCGGACGTCGTCGCGGTAGCGACGACAGACGCCGAGACGAGCACATGACAGTACTGCAACCCTATCTTAGCATAAGCGAGTCGAGGCGGACGTCGTCGCGGTAGCGACGACGGGCGCCGAGACGAGCACGTGACACCAGCGCCTCCCTGTCTTAGCGTAACGCAAGTCGAGGCGGACGTTGTTGCGGTAGCGACGACGGACGCCGAGACGAGCACGTGACACCACTACCACCCTGTCTTAGCATAACGCGAGTCGAGGCGGACGTCGTCGCGGTAGCGACGACGGACGCCTAGACGAGCACGTGACACCACTGCCACCCTGTCTTAGCGTAAGGCGAGTCGAGGCGGACGTCGTCGCGGTAGCGATGACGGAGGCCGAGACGAGAACGTGACACCAGTGCCACCTTGTCTTAGCGTAACGCGAGTCGAGGCGGACGTCGTCGCGGTAGCGACGACGGACGCCGAGACGAGCACGTGACACCACTGCCTCCCTGTCTTAGCGTAATGCGAGTCGAGGCGGACGTCGTCGCGATAGCGACGACGGACGCCGAGACGAGCACGTGACACCAGTGCCGCCCTGTCTTAGCGTAACGCGAGTCGAGGCGGACGTCGTTGCGGTAGCGACGACGGACGCTGAGACGAGCACGTGACAGCACTGCCTCCCTTTTTTAGCGTAACGCGAGTCGAGGCGGACGTCGTCGCGGTAGCGACGACGGACGCTGAGACGAGCACGTGACACCATTGCCAACCTGTCTTAGCGTAACGCGAGTCGAGGCGGACGTCGTCGCGGTAGCGATGACGGACGACGAGACGAGCACGGGACACCAGTGTCACCCTGTCTTAGCGTAACGCGAGTCGAGGCGGACGTCGTCGCGGTAGCGACGACAGACGCCGAGACGAGCACGTGACACCAGTGCCATCCTGTCTTAGCATAACGCGAGTCGAGGCGGACGTCGTCGCGGTAGCGACGACGGACGCCGAGACGAGCACGTGACACCATTGCCACCCTGTCTTAGCGTAACGCGAGTCGAGGCGGACGTCGTCGCGGTAGCGACGACAGATGCCGAGACGAGCACGTGACAGTACTGCAACCCTGTCTTAGCGTCAGCGAGTCGAGGCGGACGTCGTCGCGGTAGCGACGACGGACATCGAGACGAGCACGTGACACCAGTGCCTCCCTGTCTTAGTGTAATGCGAGTCGAGGCGGACGTCGTCGTGATAGCGATGACGGACGCCGAGACGAGCACGTGACACCAGTGCCACCCTGTCTTAGCGTAACGCGAGTCGAGGCGGACGTCGTTGCGGTAGCGACGACGGACGCTGAGACGAGCACGTGACACCACTGCCTCCCTGTCTTAGCGTAATGCGAGTCGAGGCGGACATCGTCGCGATAGCGACGACGGACGCCGAGACGAGCACGTGACACCAGTGCCACCCTGTCTTAGCGTAACGCGAGTCGAGGCGGACGTCGTTGCGGTAGCGACGACGGACGCTGAGACGA
>NW_021240212.1:19638-20216 GCF_002162155.2 Triticum dicoccoides | reverse complement strand
CGAGACGAGCACGTGACAGTACTGCAACCCTGTCTTAGCGTCAGCGAGTCGAGGCGGACGTCGTCGCGGTAGCGACGACGGACATCGAGACGAGCACGTGACACCAGTGCCTCCCTGTCTTAGTGTAATGCGAGTCGAGGCGGACGTCGTCGTGATAGCGATGACAGACGCCGAGACGAGCACGTGACACCAGTGCCACCCTGTCTTAGCGTAACGCGAGTCGAGGCGGACGTCGTTGCGGTAGCGACGACGGACGCTGAGACGAGCACGTGACACCACTGCCTCCCTGTCTTAGCGTAATGCGAGTCGAGGCGGACATCGTCGCGATAGCGACGACGGACGCCGAGACGAGCACGTGACACCAGTGCCACCCTGTCTTAGCGTAATGCGAGTCGAGGCGGACGTCGTTGCGGTAGCGACGACGGACGCTGAGACGAGCACCTGACAGCACTGCCTCCCTTTTTTAGCGTAACGCGAGTCGAGGCGGATGTCGTCGCGGTAGCGACGACAGACGCTGAGACGAGCACGTGACACCATTGCCAACCTGTCTTAGCGTAACGCGAGTCGAGGCGGACGTC
>NW_021240212.1:18027-18812 GCF_002162155.2 Triticum dicoccoides | reverse complement strand
GCAAGTTGAGGCGGACGTCGTCGCGGTAGCGACGACGGACGCCGAGACGAGCACGTGACCCCACTACCACCCTGTCTTAGCACAACGCGAGTCGAGGCGGACGTCGTCGCGGTAGCGACAACGGACGCCAAGACGAGCACGTGACACCACTGCCACCCTGTCTTAGCGTAACGCGAGTCGAGGCGGACGTCATCGCGGTAGCGATGACGGAGGCCGAGACGAGCACGTGACACCAGTGCCACCTTGTCTTAGCGTAACGCGAGTCGAGGCGGACGTCGTCGCGGTAGCGACGACGGACGCCGAGACGAGCACGTGACACCACTGCCTCCCTGTCTTAGCGTAATGCGAGTCGAGGCGGACGTCGTCGCGATAGCAACGACGGACGCCGAGACGAGCACGTGACACCAGTGTCGCGCTGTCTTAGCGTAACGCGAGTCGAGGCGGACGTCATTGCGGTAGCGACGATGGACGCTGAGACGAGCACGTGACAGCACTGCCTCCCTTTTTTAGCGTAACGCGAGTCGAGGCGGACGTCGTCGCGGTAGCGACGACGGACGCTGAGACGAGCACGTGACACCATTGCCAACCTGTCTTAGCGTAACGCGAGTCGAGGCGGACGTCGTCGCGGTAGCGATGACGGACGACGAGACGAGCACGGGACACCAGTGTCACCCTGTCTTAGCGTAACGCGAGTCGAGACGGACATCGTCGCGGTAGCGACGACAGACGCCGAGACGAGCACGTGACACCAGTGCCATCCTGTCTTAGCATAACGCGAGTCGAGG
>NW_021240212.1:16356-16884 GCF_002162155.2 Triticum dicoccoides | reverse complement strand
AGCATAAGCGAGTCGAGGCGGACGTCGTCGCGGTAGCGACGACGGACGCCGAGACGAGCACGTGACACCAGCGCCTCCCTGTCTTAGCGTAACGCAAGTTGAGGCGGACGTCGTCGCGGTAGCGACGACGGACGCCGAGACGAGCACGTGACCCCACTACCACCCTGTCTTAGCATAACGCGAGTCGAGGCGGACGTCGTCGCGGTAGCGACGACAGACGCCAAGACGAGCACGTGACACCACTGCCACCCTGTCTTAGCGTAACGCGAGTCGAGGCGGACGTCCTCGCGGTAGCGATGACGGAGGCCGAGACGAGCACGTGACACCAGTGCCACCTTGTTTTAGCGTAACGCGAGTCGAGGCGGACGTCATCGCGGTAGCGACGACGGACGCCGAGACGAGCACGTGACACCACTGCCTCCCTGTCTTAGCGTAATGCGAGTCGAGGCGGACGTCGTCGCGATAGCGACGACGGACGCCGAGACGAGCACGTGACACCAGTGCCGCCCTGTCTTAGCGTAACGTGAG
>NW_021240212.1:13177-14231 GCF_002162155.2 Triticum dicoccoides | reverse complement strand
CGGACGTCGTCGCGGTAGCGACGACAGACGCCGGGACGAGCACGTGACAGTACTGCAACCCTATCTTAGCGTAAGCGAGTCGAGGCGGACGTCGTCGCGGTAGCGACGACGGACGCCGAGACGAGCACGTGACACCAGTGCCTCCCTGTCTTAGCGTAACGCGAGTCGAGGCGGACGTCGTCGCGGTAATGACGACAGACGCCGAGACGAGCACGTGACACCAGTGCCACCCTGTCTTAGCGTAACGCGAGTCGAGGCAGACGTCGTCGCGGTAACGACGACAGACGCCGAGACGAGCACGTGACACCAGTGCCACCCTGTCTTAGTGTAACGCGAGTCGAGGCGGACGTCATCGCGGTAGCGACGATGGAGGCCGAGACGAGCACGTGACACCAGTGCCAACCTGTCTTAGCGTAACGCGAGTCGAGGCGGACGTCGTCGCGGTAGCGACGACGGACGCCGAGACGAACACGTGACAACACTGCCACCCTGTCTTAGCGTAACGCGAGTCGAGGCGGACGTCGTCGCGGTAGCGACGATGGACGCCGAGACGAGCACGTGACACCACTGCCTCCCTGTCTTAGCGTAATGCGAGTCGAGGCGGACGTCGTCGCGATAGCGACGACGGACGCCGAGACGAGCACGTGACACCAGTGCCGCCCTGTCTTAGCGTAACGCGAGTCGAGGCGGACGTCATTGCGGTAGCGACGACGGACGCTGAGACGAGCACGTGACACCATTGCCATCCTGTCTTAGCATAACGCGAGTCGAGGCGGACGTCGTCGCGGTAGTGACGACGGACGCCGAGACTAGCACGTGACACCATTGCCACCCTGTCTTAGCGTAACGCGAGTCGAGGCGGACGTCGTCGCGGTAGCGACGACAGACGCCGAGACGAGCACGTGACAGTACTGCAACCCTGTCTTAGCGTAAGCGAGTCGAGGCGGACGTCGTCGCGGTTGCGACGACGGACATCGAGACGAGCACGTGACACCAGTGCCTCCCTGTCTTAGCGTAATGCGAGTCGAGGCGGACGTCGTCGTGATAGCGACGA
>NW_021240212.1:12482-13132 GCF_002162155.2 Triticum dicoccoides | reverse complement strand
GCGGTAGCGACGACAGACGCCGAGACGAGCACGTGACAGTACTGCAACCCTGTCTTAGCGTAAGTGAGTCGAGGCGGACATCGTCGCGGTAGCGACGACGGACGCCGAGACGAGCACGTGAAACCAGTGCCTCCCTGTCTTAGCGTAACGCGAGTCGAGGCGGACGTCGTCGCGGTAACGACGACGGACGCCGAGACGAGCACGTGACACCAGTGCCACCCTGTCTTAGCGTAACGCGAGTCGAGGCGGACGTCGTCGCGGTAGCGACGATGGAGGCCGAGACAAAAACGTGACAGCACTGCAACCCTGTCTTAGCGTAACGCGAGTCGAGGCGGATGTCGTCGCGGTAGCAACAACGGACGCCGAGACGAGCACGTGACACCACTGCCACCCTGTGTTAGCGTAAGGCAAGTCGAGGCGGACATCGTCGAGGTAGCGACGACGGACGCCGAGTTGAGCACGTGACACCAGTGCCACCCTGTCTTAGCGTAACGCAAGTCGAGGCGGACGTCATCGCGATATCGACGACGGACGCTGAGACGAGCACGTGACACCATTGCCATCCTGTCTTAGCGTAACGCGAGTCGAGGCGGACGTCGTCGCGGTAGCGACGACAGACGCCGAGACGAGCACATGACAGTACTGCAACC
>NW_021240212.1:11744-12472 GCF_002162155.2 Triticum dicoccoides | reverse complement strand
TGCCACCCTGTCTTAGCGTAACGCGAGTCAAGGCGGACGTCGTCGCGGTAACGACGACGGACGCCGAGACGAGCACGTGACACCAGTGCCACCCTGTCTTAGCGTAACGCGAGTCGAGGCGGACGTCGTCGCGGTAGAGACGATGGAGGCCGAGACGAGCACGTGACAGCGCTGCAACCCTGTCTTAGCGTAACGCGAGTCGAGGCGGATGTCGTCGCGGTAGCAACGACGGACGCCGAGACGAGCACGTGACACCACTGCCACCCTGTGTTAGCGTAACGCAAGTCGAGGCGGACATCGTCGCGGTAGCGACGACGGACGCCGAGTTGAGCACGGGACACCAGTGCCACCCTGTCTTAGCGTAACGCGAGTCGAGGCGGACGTCGTCGCGATATCGACGACGGACGCCGAGACGAGCATGTGACACCATTGCCATCCTGTCTTAGCGTAACGCGAGTCGAGGCGGACGTCGTTGCGGTAGCGACGACGGACGCTGAGACGAGCACCTGACAGCACTGCCTCCCTTTTTTAGCGTAACGCGAGTCGAGGCGGACGTCGTCGCGGTAGCGACGACAGACGCTGAGACGAGCACGTGACACCACTGCCTCCCTGTCTTAGCGTAATGCGAGTCGAGGCGGACGTCGTCGCGATAGCGACGACGGACGCCGAGACGAGCACGTGACACCAGTGCCACCCTGTCTTAGCGTAACGCGAGTCGAGGCGGACGT
>NW_021240212.1:11167-11734 GCF_002162155.2 Triticum dicoccoides | reverse complement strand
GAGACGAGCACGTGACACCACTTCCTCCCCGTCTTAGCGTAATGCGAGTCGAGGCGGACATCGTCGCGATAGCGACGACGGACGCCGAGACGAGCACGTGACACAAGTGCCACCCTGTCTTAGCGTAACGCGAGTCGAGGCGGACGTCATTGCGGTAGCGACGACGGACGCTGAGACGAGCACCTGACAGCACTGCCTCCCTTTTTTAGCGTAACGCGAGTCGAGGCGGATGTCGTCGCGGTAGCGACGACAGACGCTGAGACGAGCACGTGACACCATTGCCAACCTGTCTTAGCGTAACGCGAGTCGAGGCGGACGTCGTCGCGGTAGCGATGACGGACGATGAGACGAGCACGGGACATCAGTGTCACCCTGTCTTAGCATAACGCGAGTCGAGGCGGACGTCGTCGCGGTAGCGACGACGGACGTCGAGACGAGCACGTGACACCATTGCCACCCTGTCTTAGCGTAACGCGAGTCGAGGCGGATGTCGTCGCGGTAGCGACGACAGACGCCGAGACGAGCACGTGACACCATTGCCAACCTGTCTTAGCGTAACGCGAGTCA
>NW_021240212.1:7789-8552 GCF_002162155.2 Triticum dicoccoides | reverse complement strand
GCGAGTTGAGGCGGACGTCGTCGCGGTAGCGACGACAGACGCCGAGACGAGCACGTGACACCATTGCCATCCTGTCTTAGCGTAACGCGAGTCGAGGCGGACGTCGTCGCGGTAGCGACGACAGACGCCGAGACGAGCACATGACAGTACTGCAACCCTGTCTTAGCGTAAGCGAGTCGAGGCGGACGTCGTCGCGGTAGCGACGACGGACGCCGAGACGAGCACGTGACACTAGTGCCTCCCTGTCTTAGCGTAACGCGAGTCGAGGCGGACGTCGTTGCGGTAGCGACGACGGACGCCGAGATGAGCACGTGACACCACTGCCACCCAGTCTTAGCGTAACGCGAGTCAAGGCGGACGTCGTCACGGTAGCGACGACGGACGCCGAGACGAGCACGTGACACCACTGCCACCCTGTCTTAGAGTAACACGAGTCGAGGCGGACGTCGTCGCGGTAGCGATGACGGAGGCCGAGACGAGCACGTGACACCAGTGCCACCCTGTCTTAGCGTAACGCGAGTCGAGGCGGACGTCGTCGCGGTAGCGACGACGGACGCCGAGACGAGCACGTGACACCACTGCCTCCCTTTCTTAGCGTAACGTGAGTCGAGGCGGACGTCGTCGCGGTAGCGAGGACGGACGCCGAGACGAGCACGTGACACCGGTGCCACCCTGTCTCAGCGTAACGCGAGTCGAGGCAGACGTCGTTGCGGTAGCGATGACGGACGCCGAGACGAGCACGTGACAGCACTGCCTCCCTTTT
>NW_021240212.1:6734-7779 GCF_002162155.2 Triticum dicoccoides | reverse complement strand
ATAAGCGTAACGCGAGTCGAGGCGGACGTCGTCGCGGTAGCGACGACAGACGCCGAGACGAGCACGTGACAGTACTGCAACCCTGTCTTAGCGTAACGCGAGTCGAGGCGGACGTCGTTGCGGTAGCGACGACGGACGCCGAGACGAGCACGTGACACAAGTGCCTCCCTGTCTTAGCGTAACGCGAGTCGAGGCGGACATCGTCGTGGTAGTGACGACGGACGCCGAGACGAGCATGTGACACCATTGCCACCCTGTCTTAGCGTAACGCGAGTCGAGGCGGACGTCGTCGCGGTAGCGACGACAGACGCCGAGACGAGCACGTGACAGTACTGCAACCCTGTCTTAGCGTAAGCGAGTCGAGGCGGACGTCGTCGCGGTAGCGACGACGGACATCGAGACGAGCACGTGACACCAGTGCCTCCCTGTCTTAGCGTAATGCGAGTCGAGGCGGACGTCGTCGTGATAGCGACGACGGACGCCGAGACGAGCACGTGACACCATTGCCACCCTGTATTAGCGTAACGCGAGTCGAGGCAGACGTTGTCGCGGTAGCGACGACGGACGCCGAGACGAGCACGTGACAGTACTGCAACCCTGTCTTAGCGTAACGCGAGTCGAGGCGGACGTCGTCGCGGTAGCGACGATGGAGGCCGAGACGAGCACGTGACAGCACTACAACCCTGTCTTAGCGTAACGCGAGTCGAGGCGGATGTCGTCGCGGTAGCAACAACGGACGCCGAGACGAGCACGTGACACCACTGCCACCCTGTGTTAGCGTAACGCAAGTCGAGGCGGACATCGTCGAGGTAGCGACGACGGACGCCGAGTTGAGCACGTGACACCAGTGCCACCCTGTCTTAGCGTAACGCAAGTCGAGGCGGACGTCGTCGCGATATCGACGACGGATGCCGAGACGAGCACGTGACACCATTGCCATCCTGTCTTAGCGTAACGCGAGTCGAGGCGGACGTCGTCGCGGTAGCGACGACAGACGCCGAGACGAGCACATGACAGTACTGCAACCCTGTCTTAGCATAAGCGA
>NW_021240212.1:5797-6051 GCF_002162155.2 Triticum dicoccoides | reverse complement strand
GATAGCGACGACGGACGCCGAGACGAGCACGTGACACCATTGCCACCCTGTATTAGCGTAACGCGAGTCGAGGCAGACGTTGTCGCGGTAGCGACGACAGACGCCGAGACGAGCACGTGACAGTACTGCAACCCTGTCTTAGCGTAAGTGAGTCGAGGCGGACATCGTCGCGGTAGCGACGACGGACGCCGAGACGAGCACGTGAAACCAGTGCCTCCCTGTCTTAGCGTAACGCGAGTCGAGGCGGACGTCGT
>NW_021240212.1:4589-5700 GCF_002162155.2 Triticum dicoccoides | reverse complement strand
GTGACACCATTGCCATCCTGTCTTAGCGTAACGCGAGTCGAGGCGGACGTCGTCGCGGTAGCGACGACAGACGCCGAGACGAGCACATGACAGTACTGCAACCCTGTCTTAGCATAAGCGAGTCGAGGCGGACGTCGTCGCGGTAGCGACGACGACGCCGAGACGAGCACGTGACACCAGCGCCTCCCTGTCTTAGCGTAATGCAAGTTGAGGCGGACGTCGTCGCGGTAGCGACGACGGACGCCGAGACGAGCACGTGACCCCACTACCACCCTGTCTTAGCACAACGCGAGTCGAGGCGGACGTCGTCGCGGTAGCGACAACGGACGCCAAGACGAGCACGTGACACCACTGCCACCCTGTCTTAGCGTAACGCGAGTCGAGGCGGACGTCATCGCGGTAGCGATGACGGAGGCCGAGACGAGCACGTGACACCAGTGCCACCTTGTCTTAGCGTAACGCGAGTCGAGGCGGACGTCGTCGCGGTAGCGACGACGGACGCCGAGACGAGCACGTGACACCACTGCCTCCCTGTCTTAGCGTAATGCGAGTCGAGGCGGACGTCGTCGCGATAGCGACGACGGACGCCGAGACGAGCACGTGACACCAGTGCCACCCTATCTTAGCGTAACGTGAGTCGAGGCGGACGTCGTTGCGGTAGCGACGACGGACGCTGAGACGAGCACCTGACAGCACTGCCTCCCTTTTTTAGTGTAACGCGAGTCGAGGCGGACGTCGTCGCGGTAGCGACGACAGACGCTGAGACGAGCACGTGACACCATTGCCAACCTGTCTTAGCGTAACGCGAGTCGAGGCGGACGTTGTCGCGGTAGCGATGACGGACGATGAGACGAGCACGGGACACCAGTGTCACCCTGTCTTAGCGTAACGTGAGTCAAGGCGGACGTCGTCGCGGTAGCGACGACGAACGCCGAGACGAGCACGTGACACCAGTGCCATCCTGTCTTAGCATAACGCGAGTCGAGGCGGACGTCGTCGCGGTAGCAACGACGGACGCCGAGACGAGCACGTGACACCATTGCCACCCTGTCTTAGCGTAACGCGAGTCGAGGCGGACGTCGTCGTGGTAGCGACGATAGACGCCGAGACG
>NW_021240212.1:0-520 GCF_002162155.2 Triticum dicoccoides | reverse complement strand
CCCTGTCTTAGCGTAAGTGAGTCGAGGCGGACGTCGTCGCGGTAGCGACGACGGACGCCGAGACGAGCACGTGACACTAGTGCCTCCCTGTCTTAGCGTAACGCGAGTCGAGGCGGACGTCGTCGCGGTAACGACGACGGACGCCGAGACGAGCACGTGACACTAGTGCCACCTTGTCTTAGCGTAACGCGAGTCGAGGCGGACGTCGTCGTGGTAGTGATGATGGAGGCCGAGACGAGCACGTGACAGCACTGCAACCCTGTCTTAGCGTAACGCAAGTCGAGGCGGACATCGTCGCGGTAGCAACGACGGACGCCGAGACGAGAACGTGACACCACTGCCACCCTGTGTTAGCGTAACGCGAGTCGAGGCGGACATCGTCGCGGTAGCGACGACGGACGCCGAGTTGAGCAAGTGACACCAGTGCCACCCTGTCTTAGCGTAACGCGAGTCGAGGCGGACGTCGCCGCGATATCGACGACGGACGCCGAGACGAGCACGTGACACCATTGCCATCCTG
>NW_021240211.1:0-411 GCF_002162155.2 Triticum dicoccoides | reverse complement strand
TATGCCCTTGTCTATGATCCACTCGACTGAGCTGCACCACAAAGTCAGTAGCAATTTAGATTGAAGAATCAGAGCCAAGAGATTCAAAAACAACCAAGTTCAGATAAAACCTAAGAGGTCCCAGACCACAGTTAAAAAGTCCTCGAGCATCAGCTCGGAAGAGTTTAACGATTACAAGACCACTCGACATACCGAGGAAAATTCAATCAGACTATAAAAGTTGGTTCACTCCGTGGGTGGAGGACTGGCAGGCTCGACGAACTCGTCCAGGTCGATTCCATCTGCAATTCGAGTGGCGGCAGCAATAAAGGTCTCCATGAAAGACTGGAAGACGTGTCTCCTGGTATTGGCAATCTTGATCGCTGCTAGCTTTTCCTCCTTGGCCTCCTTGCAGTGGACTCGAACTAGCGA
>NW_021240210.1:0-1291 GCF_002162155.2 Triticum dicoccoides | reverse complement strand
GCAACCACCACGGTCGTAGCATGCAGCACCCTGCCGCCCCTCGAGCTCGCAGTGCCATGCTGGCGCAGTCATGGCCATGGTCGCCATGGTCATAGCACCGTTGACAAACGGATGCAGCTTCGCCGAGCTGCGGTTGCAACTCCTTTCCCCATCCCATGTCGGAGTTCAACGAGCGATGGTGAAGATGAAGGTTGAAGAAGACCTGGGATGCGCTGGTCACGCGGGGAAGAAGATATGAAGAAAGATGAGGACTGAGGCACTAGAGAGGATGGCAAAACAGGAAACGGATCGTGATGGGTCAAGAAAGCGTTGGATTGCTGCGATTGAGCGACGCGCGTGCATCGGGCGCAGCGTTCGGCCGGCGCGCCGGACACAAACGTTTACCTTATTGAAAGACAAAAGACGTTCCTCCAACTAATTGTACTCCTCTATCAACCACCTGTCTATTATAACCGTCGTTTCAATTTTCTACCCCACCCACCCAGCGCAAGCTGTTTCACACAATTAATAGCCTAACCTATAGTTAATAACAGATTGCTTTCAGGTGGTGCGTAATGAGAGTATTACATCAACTGGGCAACTCTGATGAGGTGATATATAATTAAACGAAAAAAGGGCTCTGCCGTGCATGATAATAAATGAGATCATCTAAAATACTAACCCATAGCATTATGCACCATGCTGATAGTATTACACTAGTATCATATGCATGACACTAATGTATGATACTTTCCACTGTGAGTAGCCTCATTCAAAACCAACAACTTGAAGTTCCATAAAATCACCAGTATCATATTATGATGCGACCAATCTCATCAAAAAGTGTTTAGGTTGCCAGGTGTATGCTAGACGGCCTCACATGCCAGCTGGCAAGCTGAAGACAGTTTCACTCGCTGAACCTTTGTTGTTTGGGGTCTGAACATGCTTGATCCTTTCAAGACGGCTCCATGGGGTTTCACACCTCCTAGTTCCAATCACCAAATTCACATTGAAGCCAAGCTAGTGAAAAAGTTGGATGGATCAATGGCACTAAACTTCATGAGGGGAATCATTTTCCCATTTGGCATCCCACATGATATTACCACGGACACTGGGATAAATTTTACTTTGCATGAGTTCGAGGAATTCTATTAGTCTCAGGGCACTTGGGTGCACTTTGCTTCCGTAGCACACCCACAATCCAATGACCAGGTTGAACGAGCAAACGACCTAATTCTCCATGACCTAAGCCATGCTTGTTGACCCCATTGACGCGAGCAACCAAAGCTTGGGGCATGTGAACAACCCCCAA
>NW_021240209.1:0-1762 GCF_002162155.2 Triticum dicoccoides | reverse complement strand
AAAAAAAAAGAGGAGAAGAAAGAATAGAGGAGAAGACTCCTCTATTCTTTCTTCTCCTCTTTTTTTCTTCTTCTTCCTCTTTTTTTTTATCGGGAACGAGGGTCATCGAGGGTCGCCGAGCGGTAGAGGAAACCCTAATTAAATAGCAAGTATCGTCGGTGTGAGATACATGTGGCCGTCGGTGTCGGACACTACATCCACATCCCACAAGTGACGCGGGCGTCGATGCCCACGTCACTTGTGAGACATAGATGCAGTGTCGTCGTTGTTGTTGTCGATATACCCCCTCCCGATAGCTTCATGTATTTTTAAGAAGGAAAAAACAAGCATATTATTTTCCCATGTACGTATGTCGTCGTTGTCGATATACCCCCTCCCGATAGCTTCAACACGTGGGGGGGTCGATATTACCCCCTCCTTGAAGCGTTCTCGAGGCCACCCCTAACCCTTGAAGCGTTGTCGAGGCCACCCGAAACCCTAGAGAAGCAGCATCGAGGCCATTAATTAATATGATTCCTTATTGTGATTAGCTAGATAGTTCTACGTTTACAACTAATATATCCATATCTGTCATGTTTGAATAATAATTGCCATGTTGTAAATATTTGTAGAAACTATGGACGCCCCGCCCCGAGACGAAGCACAAGAAGCATTATTGAGGGACATAATCGCAAAAGGATGTGATGTTGTCTGCTCGTTGATGTTTCTCAATGACACTGATGGTCTGGAAGGAGAGGGTGAAGAAGCAGCTGGCTATGATTATGATGGCTCCGATGACCCAATGCCTGTGCAAGAAGGAGAGGGTGAAGAAGTAGACCGTGAGGACAGCTCTGGTGATCACCGAACCGAGTCCGGCCAGGTATATATATTATTTAAGCCTGTGCTGACTAGCTAATCGATGCATTCATTGTTTTGGTATGTACACATATTAATTAACTCTCGTCTTTGTTCTTTTCCCTAGCCCTCTGGATCGAGCACAACTTCGGTAAAGAGACGAGACCCGAAGAAAAAGTTGAGTTCGGATGAAAAGTTTGAGATCATAGAAATCGCGCGCGACGGCCAACCGATTGAACCCATCCGGACAAAGAAGGCATTTGTTGCTCAGTGCGGGGTTCTGGTTAGTGACAAGATCCCGATTAGCATCCAGCAATGGTATAAGCCTAAGAACGATCATGAGGTGTCTTATGTCAATGATATGCAGAAAAATGATCTTTGGACTGAGCTGAAGACAAATTTCACCCTACCGCCAGAGGATGATCCGGAGAAGCCAGTTGAGCAATTAATCAAGTCTTTTGCTCTTAAGAAGATGGCAGACCTATTCAGGAATTGGAAGAAAGACCTGAATAAGTTTGTCGATAAAAAAGAGACCCCAGAATTCAAGGGCAAATATGAGAAGATCAGAGATGACTGGCCCGCATTTGTGGCCCACAAGACATCGGAAAAGAGTAAAAAGATGTCGGCGACAAACAAGAAAAATGCTGCGAAGAAGAAGCTTCACCATCGCACGGGGTCAGGTGGCTACCTCTCAGCCCGGCCTAAGTGGGCCAAGGCTGAGAATGATCTGCTTGATAAAGGGATCGAACCAGAGACAATGAACTGGCCAGACCGTTGCTGGACTTGGTTCTTCGGGGCTGGCGGAACCTTGGACCCTGTATCAGGGAAGTGCATTTGGACGGACGGACAATTGGACATACCAGTCAAGAGGCTTCAGCAATATATCGAAGCAGCGCAGCAAGGGACGTTCTTTCCAGACAGAGAGAAC
>NW_021240208.1:0-857 GCF_002162155.2 Triticum dicoccoides | reverse complement strand
GAATGAACAAGGGGGGTTTGCTTGCCTGGTAAATCAACAAGGGAGGCACTGCTTCACAGACAGGTACTCTGGAACGTCTCCAGAGCAGGACCTATCGAGAAGGAACGGTGCCGGCAATCAATACACAATCATATGCAACAATATGATGCATGAACATGGCATGTATACGTGATGCTGTTTGAGCTAATGCAACTAGTATTCAATTTGAATGAAGTCCATTTGAACAAAAGGTTCAAATGCAACTCCAAAATAAGTCTCTTAATATGCCATAATGTGTTTTCTCATATTCAGCATGTATAAGTTGGTTTGTCATGCATGAAACTAGTACAGATGGAAAGATTGCATTTTTCTGATAATTTTTCATATATAATTCATTTCAATCTGAGCTACGGTTGAATTGTTATGAATTTTTGAAGTTTAAATCAATTTCTGGAATTTCTTGAATTATTTTAATTCCAGAAATCATATATTGCGCCAGCATGACGTCAGCACGACGTCAGCGGTCAACTGCGGCTGGCTGGGGTCAAACCTGACGTGTGGAGTCCACACGTCAGTGACAGGGGGGTTTAACAGAGGTTAGTTTAATCCTAATTAAGAGTTAGTGGCGCTGGGGCCCACTGTCAGTGTCAGGGTTAATTAACAGAGGTTGATTAAATTTAAACTAATCCTAAACCCGAATTAGCAGGGACGGGCCCCACTTGTCATTGAGCCAGGGGAGGTCAAACCCCCTGGTCAACCGGGGCTAATACGCCGGCGTTTAGCCGCCGGTGGCAGCAAACGCGGCGGAGGGCGCGGGATTTCCACTCCGGCGCCCAATCGAGCAGCGGAAGGCACGCGCGGGAAGCTGGGGCTCGCGC
>NW_021240207.1:0-1065 GCF_002162155.2 Triticum dicoccoides | reverse complement strand
GCGGATCTTTGGGGGGAGGAAGCTGCTGGAGGTTGATCTTGACTTGATCGTAGCCAAGATGGTGGGGCTGGGGAAGTGGTGTTGTGCTGCCCTGTGCCCCTGTGTTCGTTTTGGTTTAATATCGTTTGCCACTTTCTAATATATATTTTCGTTTTTAGGTGTCCCCTGGACTATGTAATGGATTCTGCATTCTGTGGCTGGTGCTGCCTAGGCTGATTCTATGTTCTTTAGCTCTACCTGGAAGCAGCTAATAGTGTTAACAAAAAGTTTGGCTGCAGCTAGGATGTACTGGAAATCTGATTGCTTGATATCTCATGGAAGCACTGAATGGTGCCACGAACCATTTTGTTCTGGATGCCATGATCTACGCCGACCGTTTTTGTAATCGCAATGCAAACCAGGGCCTTGACTGCTTAGCAAGGCCTGCCTGCTCGACTAACGTTTGGGATACTGATCCCATAGACTTGTGACTAGATGGATAAAGTCTATTTCCCGTCCAAAAAAATAATCCTCTATCCGTAAATACTTGTCTTGGGAATGGATGTATCTAGATGTATTTTAGTTCTAAATACATCCATTTGTATCTATTTCTTCGACAAGTATTTTCGGACAGAGGGAATAGGTCCTAACAGCAGGTAGAGCGCAAATTTAGTGATAAAAGCTACCTCCATGTTAGCTCACAAAATTGAACCTTTAAAACACAGAAGAATCCATCCTTTAAAACACAGATGAATCCATCGCAAAATAATAATAATAAACTTGTTGACCTCCTCTGGGAGATCCTCTGCCTTCCTGGCAGCCCTCCTTGGCAGGGCCTTGTCAGGCACCGCCTCTTCCGCGCCTGCCATGATAACCTCCCCCCTTCTCACCGTCTTCTCCGATGAGATTGATATGAGCCACCCCTTCTTCATGCCCTCCATCAAGATCCCCCCTCCCCCTCCCCTTGACCGGTTACTGGACGCGTGCTTCCCCGTGCCGCTTGACCGCCTCGCCTTCGCCCTAGTCCTTGACTACCGCCATTGCCTCACCCTTTTCCTCAACTGGTGGTACCACCAGCTCTGGTGT
>NW_021240206.1:0-924 GCF_002162155.2 Triticum dicoccoides | reverse complement strand
ACCATATTATAAGCCTTCCCAGCTCCACATACATCTACGTCGTGCGTTTGACTCTCCCTGGTAATCGCTCTATCCAAGCTTTGAGAGTTTTTGACTACAACGGTTGCCGATCACCGCCTACTGCTGGGTAAGAACTGGTAAGAATTTGAGATTTGCTTGACGGATTTGTGACACCCACCACCACCACTTGTTCGTAGTCTGTAGGATCATATTCTTGTGTGTTTCTATTGCTGCTAACCATGCCAGGATCACAAGCCGACGAGATTGACTGGGAGAATTTATCGAACAAGGAGCTTCATGATAAGTTTCAGCAAATGATGACTGAACAGGTGCAAGATGTGCTGAACAATTTTGAAGAGGCCATGGAGAAGATCACTGGCCTTGAGAAGACGTTCGAAACAAAGCTCGATAACAAGTTTAATGAATTGCTCGCGCGTCTTCCACCACCACCACCCGCTGCACCTGATGCACCTCTCCAACAACAACAACAACGACTACCTCCACGTCGCGAAGCAGACCTCCGCCGAGCAAGCCGTGTTCCTCTTGCGTTTGGCCAAACTGTTGGTGCTGTTGTTGATACTTCTGTGGCTCCTGCTGCTGATGCGGAGGAGGATGATTATGTGGGAGATTATGAGGATGAGGTTGATCAAAATCAACACTACGTGCAGCCACCTGTACCACCACCAGCAGGTCGACCTCAGGTATATATTCGTAATGGTAGGCCTGCACCACCACCTCAGGTACGAGATGATGTCCATATTCCTAAACTGAAATTGAATATTCCACCATTTGAGGGTAGATATGTTCCTGATATATATCTTACTTGGGAGTTAGAAACTGAACAACGATTTACATGTTTACAATATCCTGAGGAGAGACGAGTTGCTGCTGCCGTTTGTGCTTTCACTAGTTTTGCATGTGTAT
>NW_021240205.1:0-2142 GCF_002162155.2 Triticum dicoccoides | reverse complement strand
TAATGGTGTATGCTCGAGGAGTCAACCACGAGTAAGACAACATTACGAAAATCGTTGGTTCTGGTTTGATTTGAGGATAGCCCACACTCAAAACAAAGTTTGGACAAGACAATAGATCCAACAACTGATCACGAGAACCAATCGATGAAGATATCATCTTTCTTCAACACACACAAACACAAAATATCCCTTGACACGAACTAAGTCAAACAAGCTTTTATCTTCCAACTCTCCAAGTTGTTGCTTAGCTTAACCAACTAGCTCAGGGGTATCCAACACAGATTCTTGGAGAATGGGTGGTTTGGAGGAAAACCAGCATGATCACGAACTCAACATAGCGGTCAGGTGACAACCTGGTAATACTTCCGGGAAGATATTCGGAACATCACGAACCACCGATATGTTACTATGCTCGAGAACAATCTTACTTTCGAGGCAAGATGATATGATCAAATAAGAAAGGGGTTGAATAATCCTAACTCATTGATCGAAGAGTGCACCAGAAATAAGGACTAGGTAGCACGATCAATCCTAGAATAGTGTTTCAATAACCAACACGCTAGGAATAATATTAGTGTCCATTAACTACCAAGCAACACGGTTGCTAGGAGTATTGATTTCACACATCATGGTTCACTTGCCGGCATTCCGGTTGTGACAACACGGGACCGAGGAATGAAAAATGATGGCACGAAGTATCACTGCATCAAGAATTCATGAGAGATGGTGCAATTCTCATCACAATCCTGACATTAAGGGGTAATACTCCGGGGTAGAACAGAGCAAAAGCTGGATGGGCATTTGATCTGCAGAACACAACTACTTTGACCCAATTCTAGATATGGATAAGGTATTGGAGTTTGTTTTTCCTAGTCATTCTGAAATAGAATGGCTTGACGGACAACAAGAATAATAAGCATCGATAACACGGATGCACAATTACTCCTGACTATCAATTGATAGACGATGGTCAGAATACAAATGAAGAGGGACAACTCAAGGGAACATATATCTTTCTGAGTTGTGGATGCATAGATTAACATGTCGAACCAAGTTCAACAGGTTTCTTCCAGATAACCGATGCACAAGGGTAGGACTGGCAGATTCACAATGCAGAATGGAGAACTCGTCAAGAGCACTCTTATTGTGATCTTTTGGTTCAAAGGAACTCCTGTCAAGGATGGTTCATGGTATTTGGAAGAATGATATACCACGGGCCTCGAAGACTATCACAAAGGTTACTAATAACCTAAAGGTACGAGCAACACTATCAACACGAGGTAAGTAGAGTGAATCTTGGGTCAAGAACCCAGGAGTAGAACACCTACTAGTAAATGGCATCACGGGATGCTTTGGGATTAATGGCCAGAGTCATCACACTGGGAATACAAAGCATTGCTAGATTACTAGGTGACTCCCTAAGACACCTAGGCTCATAATAATAGCTCCAACATATATGTCGAGGCAATAGAGTACCTCAACTCATCGATTAGTGTGGTTGAACTGGCCCAAAGGGACATCGGGAACGGAAAGAATGGATTTGCAAATGCATCAGACTATGTAGAGACCTAGGATGACTCGGACAGCATAACGGCTATAAATGCTCAAAAATATTTGAGACATTATGCAAAATGGTGGCATAACCACTCAACAACATCACATCAGGGTTCTGAGGCCATTTAACAACACACTGGAGTAGTAGAAACTGAACTGAGGCTTGAGACCAACAATCCTACGAATCTACGGATTAGTAACACGTGATCCTGATAGAAAGATGAGAAGCCTAGTTCTTAATCCCCGTAGAAGAGAAGAGGGTGACTCAGATCAAAAGTGCATAAGGTAAAGGATTAAAAAGAACCTTACGTTCCCATCCACAATCAATTGCCATATATAACTAAAGCATTTCTAGACTCCACTTCGACCAGTTTGGCTTGGTAATCCTACAGGCAGTCAGGCTCTGATACCAAAGCTGTCAAGACCCCGATTCCAAGTCACATCGATCTAGCCGGTAACACCTCATATCACTTTGCGGCCTCACGCACGGTATTCCCATGGGTGTCGCATTACCATGGCCCGGGACCGTTTGCGCCTTTTGGCTCACGTATATGATAGTGTCGCTAGCATCCATATGACAGAGAAACC
>NW_021240204.1:0-756 GCF_002162155.2 Triticum dicoccoides | reverse complement strand
GCGCCGCCACCTCCCATTGGCCTTCCTCGAATTATGGAAAAAGGTTGTGCACTGTTATTTGTTGTTCTGTTCGCTGTTGGAATGAGGTTGTGCACTGCTTTATGTTTTCCCTCGTCGATTCTCAATGACTTAATTAATTTTATTTTTGTTGGAAAAAATAATTCATGACAAAATTTAATAAAAATAATATAAAAATGATTGAGGAATAGAGCAATATTCAGGATTTACTTGGTTTAGAGAATATTGTAGAAAAAGGAGAAAAAATATGTAGTGGTGAATTCGTGTTCATCATTAAATCTTAGGAAACAATTTTTAATGTCATATCCAATGGAAAATGATAAAACATATTCGGAAGTCTTGTTGTAATAATATATTCAATATAATGAGGGAAACTACCACTTTGAACACAATTTGCTCATCCTATCTATTACACTGGTGAAGAAATTCACTTAATTAGAGAAGCTTGTACCTTTATCCTGCTGGAAAGGAAAATTTCAGAAGTTAGAATAATGGTAGCCTGGAAGAAAGTATTAATACACAAGGTAAGTTTGTATATGAAAAGAAAACAATTTAGATTGGGAACTTACTTCACTAGTGATAGCAACATACAAAATTTGAAGATCAATGTCTGATTTATTTGAAGATACGGCATCCCTGTAGATGAAATAAATTTTTTAAACGATGACATGTCAGATCATTTTTATACAGCTTATATAGTTTGGAATTATTTATATAAATGGAAATGAATTTCGCGAA
>NW_021240203.1:0-1319 GCF_002162155.2 Triticum dicoccoides | reverse complement strand
GAAGGTCTATTCCTGCAAGCAATCGAAGAACGAGCAAGAATATGATAAAGCAATCTGAATATTGCGAATATATATGAAGTATTGATAATGGTGGGGATCCGTAAGCGGTCTTGGTCTGGTCGTTGGACACAAACGAAGTACACGAAGTTGCAATGGCTAACTTTTAACTAAACAAATCCCAAGCAAAAAGCTACTAGATGGATCTACTTATATAGGAGCAAGGGGTGGCGGCCAAGGAGGTGGGAGGACGTCCCAAGGCAGCCTAAAACTAAATCTAGGTCGTACAAGGCCAATGGGCCCAAGTGGAGGTGATGTAACACCTTTGGACTTGTAGTTTGACTCGGATTCTGCTGCAGCATCAGATTGTTTCGTCCACAACTCAACACTCCGGACGAATTTGAAGGTGATTCCAATTGGGTTGGAAAGTGCACGAAATCTAGTTTCCAACAAAAAACGAATCACCCAATTCGGAGTCCGTATGAAAAATTTGTGTGCGTTTTGAGTCAGGTATGTCTGTGCAGTCCGAATCTGAATCCAGAACGTGAGAGACTTGGACTCTATCTTCTCTTGGGCCAAAAGTGACGTGAGAGAACTTTTTGGACAGCAAATAAATATCTCTTTCTTCCTTATCTTCATATGTGGATTGTACACATGTCCCGTACACCTGCAATTAGACAAAACACAAAAGTGTGTGAAGTATTTTTGTTCTGGATAACATAAATAGATTATTGAATAGTTTGCACTAGAAATCACCTGACAAATATGCATATATGCAATATTTTTGGTCATATCCAAGGTAGTCATGTCCTCATCAAACAGTAGCACCAACAGTTTGGCCAAACGCAAGAGGAACACGGCTCGCTCGGCGGAGATCTGTTTCGCGACGTGGAGGCAGTCGTTGTTGTTGTTGCTGGAGAGGTGCGTTAGGTGCAGCGGGTGGTGGTGGTGGAAGACGCGCGAGCAATTCATTAAACTTGTTATCGAGCTTTGTTTCGAACGTCTTCTCCATGCCATCTATCTTCTCCATGGCCTCTTCAAATCTGTTTAGCACATCTTGCACCTGTCCACTCATCATGATGAGGACATCAATACAATTGTTACACCCACAGCCCCTGCTGCTATACATACTGGACCAATTACTAGAGCTCGTGCACGCCAACTAAATTACCAGGTACTTTCGTTTCTTGGTAATGATTCTAATGTTCATGAGAATATGATGCTGCCTAAATTGGATACATTTGTTTTGCTTACAAATGAAGGGCCTAGCTTGGAGAAGGATGAACATTGGAGCAAGAACAAGCTTGGAGATGATGGCATGC
>NW_021240202.1:0-775 GCF_002162155.2 Triticum dicoccoides | reverse complement strand
TACAGCCGGCCACGGGAGGCAGGAGCATGTGGCACGACCGGCGCTGCTTTGGGCGGCTGGAGCAAGAAGACCAGAGGTTGAAGAAGCACTACGGCCGTTGGATGGACATCGTACGATCACTAGAACTAAAATCGTTCATATTGACTAAGTTGACAAAGCCCTCCGCCCCCGTCAACTTAGTAGGCCCACAAGTCGGCATCCCACCAAGGTGGGTCGCAGCTAGCAGGGGAAGTATTCATTTTTTTGTGCGTAATAAGGAGGCACTTTCGGTGGGTCCGAGCTGACAGCGGGGGAAACGTTTTTTCATGAAATACGGTGGCCCATCCGGTGGGTCCTAGCAGTCAGGGGGGAACATTTTTTTCATGAAATACAGTGGCCCGTCCGGTGGGTCCCTGCTGTCAGGTGGAGGAATAATTATTTTCCGCGTAATAAGGAGGCACTTCCTTGCGGCTGTCGTGGACCCAGCTGTCAGCCTCTCCACGTACAATACTCTTTCGGTGGAAGTCGGTCGTTGACCACATTGACCACGCCGCGCTGAGAGCATGATGAGGACATCAATACAATTGTTACACCCACAGCCCCTGCTGCTATACATACTGGACCAATTACTAGAGCTCGTGCACGCCAACTAAATTACCAGGTACTTTCGTTTCTTGGTAATGATTCTAATGTTCATGAGAATATGATGCTGCCTAAATTGGATACATTTGTTTTGCTTACAAATGAAGGGCCTAGCTTGGAGAAGGATGAACATTGGAGCAAGAACAAGCATGGA
>NW_021240201.1:0-673 GCF_002162155.2 Triticum dicoccoides | reverse complement strand
GGACCACTTGATGACTTCAAGCCATGGGCAGGCTTCCACAAGCCGCCTCACCAGACAGAAGTAGCTGCCGGACAGGGGCTCGCCAGGCCAGATCCGGACTATAAGGCCCTTCATGGCCTGTTCGGCCGCCTTGTGAAGTTCGACCAACTGCTTCAGCTGGTCACTCAAGGGCACGGGGTGTTCGGTCCCAGTATACTGATACCAGAACAACTTCTCCGTTGAGCTCCCCTCCTCAGCCCGGTAATACTCCGTGGCATCCAATACACTACGAGGAAGATCTACAAATGCTCCTGGAGAGCTCCGAATTCGGGTAAGAAAAGTAAAGTCGCATTCACGTGTTTTCTTTGCATAATGAATGCCTTACCCGCCGCTATCTTCTTCACCGCATCAATCTCCTGGAGGGCCTTGTGGGCTTCAGCCTTGGCCCTCCGGACGCTTTCAAGCGCCTGTGCAAGCTCGGACTCTCGTGTCTTAGAGTCAAGCTCCAAGGACTCGTGCTTTTTGGCGAGAGCCTCGAGCTCTTGCTGCACCTTTCCTACTCGGGCTTCTTGCTTCTCCCATTCAATGCGTTCTTTGGCCGCTTTGTCTTCGGCCTCGGACAACGCCTTCCTCAGGGTCGCCACCTCGGTTGTGGCCCTTGACAAATCCATGATGATCCTATTACTTTACACCC
>NW_021240200.1:0-500 GCF_002162155.2 Triticum dicoccoides | reverse complement strand
CGTTCAACAACTATGGAAATCGCTTTGGGGCCACAAAACGATGAGTAATAGTCAACGAAACGGGTCAGAATCGGCCAAAACTGCGAGTGTTGATGACCGACACATAAACGCACCCAGGGTTCGTTACTCGTGGAAATCACTCCGGGACCCCAAAACAGTGAGTAATAGTCCACGAAACGGGCCAGAATCGGCCAAAACTGTGAGTTTTGATGACCGACACGTAAGCGCACCTTGGGGTTCAACAAGAATGGAAATCACTTTGGGACCCCAAACGGTGAGTAATAGTCCACGAAACGGGTCAGAATCGACAAAAACCGAGAGTGTTGATGACCGACACGAAAACGCACCCCAGGGTTCGCTAAACGGGGAAATCACTCCGGGACCCCAAATCAGTGAGTAATAGTCCATGAAACGGGTCAGAAATGGCAAAACTGCGAGTGTTGATGACCGACACATAAACGCACCCCAGGGTTCGTTAGTCGTGGAAATCACTCCGGGAC
>NW_021240199.1:0-703 GCF_002162155.2 Triticum dicoccoides | reverse complement strand
CCAATGGCCCAGAGGCCCAGCAATTCTTAACAAAAATGTCATGAACAAAAAATGCATTTCTTGTAAAAACATGAAAATGCAATGTTGCTATGTAAAATGTGCCATGGACCAAAATACAAAATGCCATGATGTATTTTTTTTGCTTGAGTTGGTCCACTATGCAAAAACTCATATAAAAAACTACGATCCTCCTAATAATAAAGATGGCATGTCAACAATAATGAAACTGCCACACTCCATATAATAAAATTGTCATCCTATTTATAATTATATAGACATCCTCCTAATAATAAAAATGTAATGTCAATAATAATGAAAATTTCATGCTCTATATAATAAAATTGCCATCATCCTAATAATAAAAATGTCATGTCAACAAATAATGTAAATGGCATGGCCCAATAATAAAACAACCAACCCGTTAATAATAAATCTGCCATCTTTCTAATAATAAAGATTCCATGTTATTAATAATAAAATGTCATGCTCTTAATAATGCCAATCTCTTAATAAAACACTTCCATGCTCATAATGATAGAAAAATTCATGTATTACTTATTAAAATGCCAGAAGGGGAGCCTTGACGCAGTGGTAAAGCTGCTGCCTTGTGACCATGAGGTCATGGGTTCAAGTTCTGGAAACAGCCTCTTACAGAAATGTAGGGAAAGGCTGCGTACTATAGACCCAAAGTGGTCGGACCCTT
>NW_021240198.1:0-436 GCF_002162155.2 Triticum dicoccoides | reverse complement strand
GCGCACTTTTTACCACTGGCTCATCCTTACACAATCCAAACAGTGCCTGAAACATTAATGGACAATGTGATTAAACTTCATGGGCTTCCTATTTGTAATGTGTCTAACAGAGACACAATCTTTACCAATGTTTTATACCAGGAATTGTTCAAGGCATTTGGAGTCAAGATCAGGTTCAACATTGCATATCATCCCCAAACAGATGGCCAGACAGAACAAGTGAACAAGTGTCTAGAAGCTTATTTGAGGGGCATGGTGTTTCAAAAACCAAAGAAGTGGTTGAAGCGACTTCCACTGGCAGAGTTATGGTACAACACCAGCTACCACTCTTCTCTGAAATGCACTCCCTTTCAAGCTTTATATGGTTACAAATCTTCACAAATTGGGGAATTTGTTGTAGAGCAACATTTATCTCCAGAAGCAACCCTAACAATTT
>NW_021240197.1:0-1070 GCF_002162155.2 Triticum dicoccoides | reverse complement strand
GATGTCACATCGATCTAGCTGGTAACACCTCATATCACTTTGCGGCCTCACGCACGGTATCCCCACGGGTGTCGTCTTACCTTTTCCCGGGACCGTTTGCGCCTTTTGGCTCACGTATATGATAGTGTCGCTAGCATCCATATGATAAAGAGCCCGGGCTGACATGACTAGTCGTAAACCCAAAGTGGCACAGACTTACAGGGACAGGCATCCATGACCCAGCTTCGAACGTGTCGGTCATCAGCAAGTGGGTCCGGGCTGTAGCACTGGGCTAACAGGACTCCGGTAAACCGGGCTGTAGCGGGCTAACAGGACTCCGGTACTCAAAGCGTGACATTTCCCCGAAGGGACAGACACAGGAACGAAGAAGGACACATGCCGGCCAGCCTAAGTGTTCCAAAGCAGTAGCAAGCTACCATGGCTCAGCGGTAACACTAGGAGACATTTCCCGGTAAGAGAGGCTACTAAAGATAAACAACTAGATAGTCAGATCCCACACATACCAAGCATTTCAATCATACACACAATATGCTCGATATGTGCAGATACAACGAAGCATCACAACATGACTCTATGACACAAGTACTTTATTTAAGGCTCAGTGAGCCATACATAACATACACAAAGGTACGGGTTTCACGACCCAACATACAAGTCATACAGTCATACAAACCAGCAGCGGAAGTAACTTGTCTGAGTACAGACAACTAGTAAAAATAAAAGAGGCTTGGAAAGCCTAGCTATACTACGTGGTCCTTCACAAGCTCAGGGTCACCACCTGGGTCTTTAGCCTACTCGTTGATGTCAACGTCTACATAGAACCCATCAGAAGGGGTTGCAGCGTCTTCTGTAAAAATGTAGATTATAGCAACATGAGTACAAAAGTACTCAGCAAGACTTACATCAGATCCTACATACATGCTTAGTATCAAGAAGGGTTGGTGGGGTTATTGCAGCAAGCCAGCTTTGACTCTTGGCTAAACTATCCTACGATACTCCAACTTGAAATGGTTTTGCGCACACGAGTCCACTACTCACCACTTCAATACACTACCGAGGATCCACCTCCG
>NW_021240196.1:0-2983 GCF_002162155.2 Triticum dicoccoides | reverse complement strand
TATCCAATCTTGTATCCAAACCACAAATTGGTACCTGTGGGTTGCTAGTAGTGTTGATTACTCCTTGTAGTTGATGCTAATTGGTTTACTTGGTGGAAGATCATATGTTCAGATCCTTAATGCATATTATTACTCCTCTGATTATGAACATGAATATGCTTTGTGAGTAGTTACGTTTGTTCCTGAGGACATGGGTGAAGTCTTGCTATTAGTAGTCATGTGAATTTGGTATTCGTTCGATATTTTGATGAGATGTATGTTGTCTTTCCTCTAGTGGTGTTATGTGAACGTCGACTACATGACACTTCACCATTATTTGGGCCTAGAGGAAGGCATTGGGAAGTAATAAGTAGATGATGGGTTGCTAGAGTGACAGAAGCTTAAACCCTAGTTTATGTGTTGCTTCGTTAGGGGCTGATTTGGATCCATATGTCTAATGATGTGGTTAGGTTTACCTTAATACTTTTTTTGTAGTTGCGGATGCTTGCAATAGGGGTTAATTATAAGTGGGATGCTTGTCCAAGTAAGGGCAGTACCCAAGCACCGGTCCACCCACATATCAAATTATCAAAGTACCGAACGCGAACCATATGAGCGTGATGAAAACTAGCTTGACGATAATTCCCATGTGTCCTCGGGAGCTCCTTTCTCATTATAAGAAATT
The DNA here is from genome assembly GCF_002162155.2 of Triticum dicoccoides. Classification (NCBI taxonomy): domain Eukaryota; kingdom Viridiplantae; phylum Streptophyta; class Magnoliopsida; order Poales; family Poaceae; genus Triticum; species Triticum dicoccoides. The sequence continues at coordinate 2,319 of NW_021240196.1, read as the reverse complement.
GTCCAGGCTTATCCTTTGCTACAAAAAGGATTGGGTCACCCTACTGCACTTTATTTACTTTATTTACTTGTTACTCGTTACAATTTATCTTATCACAAAACTATCTATTACCTACAATTTCAGTGCTTGCAGAGAAAACCTTACTGAAAACCGCTTATCATTTCCTCCTGCTCCTCGTTGGGTTCGACACTCTTACTTATCGAGAGGACTACGATAGATCCCCTACACTCGTGGATCATCAGCGACCTAGTGGAGCCGTGGCGCCTGGATGATGGACTGCTCCTGCACGGGCGACGGCTCTTCGTGCCGGATCACGACGACCTCTGTCACCAGGCCCTGTTGCTGGCCCACTCGGCAGGCCACGAGGGCGTGCAGAAGACCCTCCACCATCTTGGAGCGGATTTCTACATCCCCGGTGACCGGGCGCTGGTGCGAGACTGGGTGCGGTCTTGCGTGACGTGCCAGCGCAACAAGATGGAGACACCGCGGCCGGCGGGGCTGCTACATCCCCTTGAGGTGCCTTCTCAGGTCTGGGCCGACATCTCCATGGACTTCATCGAGGGCCTTCCCAAGGTGCGCGGCAAGTCCGTCATCCTTACGGTGGTCGACCACTTCTTCAAGTATGTGCACTTCATCGCGCTCGGCCATCCCTAAACCGTCGCCTCCGCGGCGCGTGCCTTCTTCGACGGCATCATCCGCCTCCACGGGTTTCCCTCTTCGATCGCCAGCGACCGTGACCCGGTGTTCACTGGTCATGTCTGGCATGATCTTTTTCGGATGGCGGGCGTGAAACAGCGCCTGAGTATGGCATTCCACCCCCAGACGGACGACCAATCTAAGGTGGTCAACAAGGTGGTTGCTATGTATTTGCGATGTGTTACAGGTGATCGTCCCCGTGCTTGGGTGGAGTGGCTGGCTTGGGCAGAGTACTGCTACAACACCTCCTACCACTCTGCCCTGCGTGCCACGCCCTTCGAGGTGGTCTACGGCCGTCCTCCACCACCCATCCTGTCGTTTGAGCCCGGGACGACCCGGACGAAGGCGGCAAGTGACCTTCTCCGCAGCAGGGATGAGATCCTTGCCGAGGTGCGCCAGCGTCTTCTCCAGGCCCAGCAACTAACCAAGAAATACTACGAAGGCCACCACTGCGAGGCAGAGTTTGCGGTGGGCGACTAGGTGTGGCTGCGGCTCCTTCGTCGTACCACACAGTCATTGGACCCGCGCGCTAAGTGCAAGCTAGGCCCTCGCTACGCGGGACCGTTTTTTGTGGTGGAACGTATCGGCAAGGTCGCCTACCGCCTTCAGCTTTTGCCCGGCGCCCGCATCCACGATGTCTTCCATGTGGGCTTGCTGAAGCCTTTCTGAGGTGATCCGCCGGCGGCCGCGCCAGCGCTTCCTCCAACCTCCGATGGATGTCTCCTTCCGGGTCCAGAGAAGGTGTTGAAGGCCCAGCAGAACCGAGGAGTTTGGCGTTTGTTGATCCAGAGGCAAGGCCTTCCGGAGGAGGACGCCACTTGGGAGCAGCTCGAGGAGTTCCGCCAGCATTTTCCAGGCTTCCAGCTCGAGGACGAGCTGTTTGCACAGGCGGGGAGAGATGTTATGACCGGCGTCACTTATAGCCGAAGGAGGCCCAATGGCACGTCTAGTTAGGGGCTTGGCCCAACTTATCTTTATTTTTATTAGCTCATCGAGGATTATATAAACACTTGTAAGGACACGTTTTGGAATTAAGCAATAAGTCATAACTATTGCTCGGCTGCCGGAACTCTAAACCCTAGCCGCCCCTCCCGCCCCCTCTCCTCCTCGCCGCGCGACCACGGTGCCGACGCGCCCATCACCTCGCTATCCTCCCTTCAACCCCTACAACTTGAGGGCTAGGGCTGGTAGGATCCCAGCTCCTATCAAAACTAGTATTAGATGTACCACCCTCACCTGCATTGAAATGCTTCGACTATTATACATGTACTGAATATGAAATGCCATCTCATATACCATAGAATTCATACCGAACGGAGCAGAAAACATTTTCTTCAGGAGAACAGCCGGTAGAACCAAAATAAAGGAAAGAGTTTTCTTTTTTTGACACACCTGCTGTATAACTGATGCTGGCTTACAAGTTACAACCTGAGATTATAAACCTGCAATGCCAAGCGTCACGCACGCACGCACGAGGCTCTAAAGCACTCATCTAAACCTGTACATACACCTTACATGCACGAGCAATCAACCCATAATAATTTACACGACCATCACACAAAATCGCTGCTAGCATACAAGTGCACACCACTCATGTGCCACCCGCGCGCACACAAAAAAAAA
>NW_021240195.1:0-746 GCF_002162155.2 Triticum dicoccoides | reverse complement strand
AGGTTCGAGTGGATCGTTGCAATGAAAAATATAACGATAAGCGGCCATCAGAATCTCCCCTTTTTCGTTCCTAAGCACCATCCCCGCAGCAGCAGAGCCATCCTCCTGGCGAAGCGAGCCATCAACTAAGAGCGCCACGGTGCCCTGCGCTGGGGCTGGCCATGGAACTGCAGGGCGCTCCACCAAGAGCCTCGGCCTGTCTAAATCCACTGTGGTCATCTTACCCTTTAGGATATCTTCAGTGGAATAGCGACCAGCCAGCTTGATCGATTTATAGTAGCTATCCAGGTACTCGAAAGAAGAAGGCACCGGGGGGGCTGCCTTCCCATGAGTCATATCATTCCGCAACTGCCAAATCCTCCAGAACAGCAGGATGATCAAGTCGCGAACATCTTCAGAACACCTAGACAGCAAGGAAACCAGCCATTCTTTTCCATCATAGATGATAGCCTCGTCCCCAGGTAGCGGCCATCTTCGTCTCATATTTATCCATAGAGTTCTTGCATGGGTACAGGCTACTAAAGCATGGAAAGAGTCCTCCACTTCAACACCACACAACGGGCAGGTAGATGTCATGGCCAGGTGTCTGTAGGATTTACATTGCTGAGTAGCAAGCGTACCTGTCGCACACCTCCAAGCCGTGATCTTCATCTTCTGGGGGACCTTGGACCTCCATATATAGTTCCAGCTCGATCGGTTCCCCTCAGGATTAGTGCTAGAAGCACCATTTGCGAAGGTATCATTGT
>NW_021240194.1:0-780 GCF_002162155.2 Triticum dicoccoides | reverse complement strand
GTCTCAGTGCATTCATCCTCTGAGCTATCTGATATTGCAACAGATCTAAGTCTCCTTTTATTGCCACTTCGGAGCACACGTGATGATGATGATACTTTGTCTTGACGCTTATCTTTGTTTAATGTAGTCCCATTGCTATCATTTGGCTCCTCTTTCACAGGCACCCGTTTGCATGAAAGTTCGCCAGGTGAAACTTTATTATTCTTTGACTTCAAACATATAGAATTTAAAAATTAGACACATCTCTAAAATCTGAAGTTTGTATATAGTTTTAAAAAATCATTCACCTTTCTATCCAGCATGTTCTGCTTCTTCATTAACACGGTGTCAACTTCATCATCCATCAGTTCCTGTGCAACATATGTAAGATGAATTAGTTAAGGAATTCTAAAAATGGTAAAAATTTAATGCAACTTTACCTCCTCGGCTTTATTGGCCAAGTAGAGAATCTCAAGCTTATCATTAGGCACAAATGTTCTTTTTACTGCATAGTTTTGTGTGCCAAATGTGAGATTACTATCATTGAGCTTGAACCGAAATATAAGTCTTTTTCCACATAATTGTTGAATAATCTTTGGTGCTTCTTCCGATTTCCCATCACTAGTAGATAAACCACCATTAGTCCCGGTTGGTAAGGGCCTTTTGTCCCGGTTCCTGAACCGGGACTAAAGGGTCGTTACTAATGCCCTGGCCCTTTAGTCCCGGTTCAGTCCAAAACCGGGACAGATGGGCCTCCACGTGGCCGGTGCGCCGAGCCCACGCAGGAGGGCCTTTGGTCCC
>NW_021240193.1:0-1111 GCF_002162155.2 Triticum dicoccoides | reverse complement strand
GCAAGAATATGATAAAGCAATCTGAATATTGCAAATATATATGAGGTATTGATAATGGTGGGGATCCGGAAGCGGTCTTGGTCTGGTCGTTGGACACAAACGAAGTACACGAAGTTGCAATGGCTAACTTTTAACTAAACAAATCCCAAGGAAAAGCTACTAGATGGATCTACTTATATAGGAGCAAGGGGTGGCGGCCAAGGAGGTGGGAGGACGTCCCAAGGCAGCCTAAAACTAAATCTAGGTCGTACAAGGCCAATGGGCCCAAGTGGAGGTGATGTAACACCTTTGGACTTGTAGTTTGACTCGGATTCTGCTGCAGCATCAGATTGTTTCGTCCACAACTCAACGCTCTGGACGAATTTGAAGGTGATTCCAATTGGGTTGGAAAGTGCACGAAATCTAGTTTCCAACAAAAAAAGAATCACCCAATTCGGAGTCCGTATGAAAAACTTGTGTGCGATTTGAGTCAGGTATGTCTGTGCAGTCCGAATCTGAATCCAGAACGTGAGAGACTTGGACTCTATCTTCTCTTGGGCCAAAAGTGACGTGAGAGAACTTTTTGGACAGCAAATAAACATCTCTTTCTTCCTTATCTTCATATGTGGATTGTACAAATGTCCCATACACCTGCAATTAGACAAAACATAAAAGTGAGTGAAGTATTTTTGTTCTGGATAACATAAATAGATTATTGAATAGTTTGCACTAGAAATCACCTGACAAATATGCATATATGCAATATTTTTGGTCATATCCAAGGTAGTCATGTCCTCATCATCCTCCCCTTCTTGAAAATAAAGCCGTCCTCGGCGTTGCTTAATCTGAAATGTGGCTAACAAAAGAGACAAGGTGTACATGTTGTATATGTATATGTCATCCATTTTTACTTCCCTTGATTTTTGCATATATGACACATGAATAGATGAGTAACTTGCATAGTTCATAAAATCTAAAGCCAAAAAATTAGCACAAGAAGTAGAAGGCATGAAAATATTGCAACTCAGTTTGCACATATAAGTGAAGCTCTTATTCATTTCAAAAGATTGACAATGTTCATCATTAAACCATCCCAACATTGGTGAATAAACCTTACTTGCATCAAATTTAC
>NW_021240192.1:0-934 GCF_002162155.2 Triticum dicoccoides | reverse complement strand
CGCAAGTGGCCGTGAAGGGATTGACAACCCCTTTATTGCGTTGGTTGCGAGTTCTTTGTTTGTTTGTGTAGGTGCGTGGGACTTTTGAGGAGCCTCCTACTGGATTGATACCTTGGTTCTCAAAAACTGAGGGAAATACTTACGCTACTATTGCTGCATCACCCTTTCCTCTTCAACGAAAACCAACGCAAGCTCAACACGTCGCATCAACTTGTTGTGTGCTAGGGACTTCAAAAATGTACCATCAACTTACTAGCTGTCTCTTGCAGGCTGACCTGACCAAGAAGGATTCTCAAATTGCCGACCTCCAAGAGAACATTAAGTCCCAGCAAACCGAAACTTCCAAGGCCAAGGAAGAACTGAAGGGTGCTTTAACAGCTATGGAACAGTTGAAGGAGGGCTGCAAGGTCGAACGAGCAGATTGGGAGGATGAAAAAACGACTTTACTCAAGATGGCAGAGGATGCCGAAGCAGCCCTTAAACCGGTAACTGAAGAACTGACCAGTTTAAAGCGGCAAATCAATGCTATGACCTCTGTTGTGTTTGGTAAGTAACTTTGTCACGACCTGTACTAAATCATCCTTGAAATCACCAGTTTAACAACACTATTGAAACCATTGCAGGTAGTGGTGTTGCCCATCTCGGCTTATATATGCGCAAGAAACTGAAGGCTGTCTATACCTCGATAGAGCAGTAATATACCGGCGCTCAACAGGTCATCTGCACACCTTCGTACAATAAACCGCCGCCAACTTTAATCAAGGACACATTGGCCAAGCTATCGATGACACCTGCCCAGCTAGAGGAGGTGAAGAGATATGCTGCAAGGGTCGGTGCACTGTCTGCACTGACTCGGGCTAAGGCTTGGATATCTGATCTTGATCCAGAAGATATTGGGAATGGCTATCCTAGCCAAAAAGAAGATGGGTCAAAA
>NW_021240191.1:0-392 GCF_002162155.2 Triticum dicoccoides | reverse complement strand
TTATAGGCAGATGGGAATTTGTTAATGTCCGATTGTAGATAACTTGACACCAGATCCGAATTTAAAACGCATCAACCGCGTGTGTAGCCGTGATGGTCTCTTCTCGGCGGAGTCCGGGAAGTGAACACGGTTTTTGGGTTATGTTTGACGTAAGTAGGAGTTCAGGATCACTTCTTGATCATTACTAGTTGACGACCGTTCCATTTGCTCTCTTCCCGCTCTTATTTGCGTATGTTAGCCACCATATCTTGCTTAGTCGCTGCTGCAACCTCACCACTTTACCTCTTCCTTTCCCTTTAAGCTTTGCTAGTCTTGATACCCATGGTAATGGGATTGCTGAGTCCTCGTGGCTCATAGATTACTTCAACAACAGTTGCAGGTACAGGTTATGC
>NW_021240190.1:0-616 GCF_002162155.2 Triticum dicoccoides | reverse complement strand
CATCGTAACGTTAAGCGTGCGGACCCTACAGTTCGAGAACAATGTAGACATGACTGAGACACATCTCCGGTCAATAACCAATAGAGGGACCTGGATGCCCATATTGGCTCCTACATATTCTACGAAGATCTTTATCGGTCAGACCGCATAACAATATACGTTGTTCCCTTTGTCATCGGTATGTTACTTGCCCGAGATTCGATCGTCGGTATCCAATACCTAGTTCAATATCGTTACTGGCAAGTCTCTTTACTCATTCTGTAATACATCATCCCGCAACTAACTTATTAGTTGCAATGCTTGCAAGGCTTATGTGATGTGCATTATCGAGAGGGCCCAGAGATACCTCTCCGACAATCGGAGTGACAAATCCTAATCTCGAAATACACCAACCCAACATCTACCATTGGAGACACCTGTAGAGCTCCTTTATAATCACCCAGTTACGTTGTGACGTTTGGTAGCACACAAAGTGTTCCTCCGGCAAATGGGAGTTGCATAATCTCATAGTCATAGGAACATGTATAAGTCATGAAGAAAGCAATAGCAACATACTAAGCGATCGAGTGCTAAGCTAATGGAATAGGTCATGTCAATCAGATCATTCAACTAATGA
>NW_021240189.1:0-937 GCF_002162155.2 Triticum dicoccoides | reverse complement strand
GTGACACCAGTGCCACCCTTTCTTAGCGTAACCCGAGTCGATGCGGACGTCGTCGCGGTAGCGACGACGGACGCCGAGACGAGTACGTGACACCACTACCTCCCTGTCTTAGCGTAACGCGAGTCTAGGCGGACGTCGTTGCGGTAGCGACGACGGACGCCGAGACGAGCACGTGATACCAGTGCCACCCTGCCTTAGCGTAACGTGAGTCGAGGCGGACGTCGTCGCGGTAGCGACGACGGACGCCGAGACGAGCACGTGACACCACTGCCACCCTGTCTTAGCGTAACGCGAGTCGAGGCGGACGTCGTTGCGGTAGCGACGACGGACGCTGAGACGAGCACGTGACAGCACTGCCTCCCTTTTTTAGCGTAACGCGAGTCGAGGCGGACGTCGTCGCGGTAGCGACGACGGACGCTGAGACGAGCACGTGACACCATTGCCAACCTGTCTTAGCGTAACACGAGTCGAGGCGGACGTCATCGCGGTAGCGATGACGGACGACGAGACGAGCACGGGACACCAGTGTCACCCTGTCTTAGCGTAACGCGAGTCGAGGCGGACGTCGTCGCGATAGCGACGACGGACGCCGAGACGAGCACGTGACACCAGTGCCATCCTGTCTTAGCATAACGCGAGTCGAGGCGGACGTCGTCGCGGTAGCAACGACGGACGCCGAGACGAGCACGTGACACCAGTGCCTCCCTGTCTTAACGTAACGCGAGTCGAGGCAGACGTCGTCGCGGTAGCAACGATGGACGCCGAGACGAGCACGTGACACCACTGCCTCCCTGTCTTAGCGTAACGTGAGTCGAGGCAGAGGTCGTCGCGGTAGCGACGACGGCCGCCGAGACGAGCACGTGTCACCACTTCCTCCCAGTCTTAGCGTAATGCGAGTCGAGGCGGACGTCGTCGCGGTAGCGACGACGGATGCTGA
>NW_021240188.1:0-631 GCF_002162155.2 Triticum dicoccoides | reverse complement strand
CAGAAAAGGCCATACTCCACTGTAGGACGGAGATCTGGCAAATAACTCATTTTAGAAAACAGGAACTAGACCCTCTCTCACATCTAGCAACCATTAATGGTTGTTCTTTTTTCTTCCTATGCTACTATATCCATATGTTTGTACATCACTGCTTTCCTTTCTACTCCCTCTGCCCCATAGTATAAGTGGTTTTTGATGCAAAAACCACTTATATTGTGGGACGGAGGGAGTATGTATTTTTTAGTGCATGCTAGTTTTACCGTCATCACTAGAAAAAACTTTAGGCAAGTACTGAGGTTTTTAGGCATGTACGAACTTCTCAGATGTTGGGCAAGTCTACCATCTGAGTATATAATGAATAGCATCTGTAACGCATATCGATAGAACAACAATCTATCATCTAATAAGTATATAATGAAAAGAGATGGCAAGTTTGCATAATTTTGAGGGAACTACAAGGCGATGGTTAGGCAAGTTAAAAACATCCTTGGGCAACTCACACCATGCATCTATGCCAACTTCAGTCTCAGATGTTGGGCAAGTTTTGGCATTTTTCAGAGGCGCTCCAGTCGTGTCCTCTGCCTAGTAGTTCCTCAAATTACAAAAAAAAAACCGTGTATGCAGCAACTCG
>NW_021240187.1:0-1042 GCF_002162155.2 Triticum dicoccoides | reverse complement strand
TCTCTCTATGTTTTTATTTATTTTGTGTGCATAGCATGGTTTTTTTTGCAACGCCTGCTGAAACGGCTCACGCGTGCTATAATTTAACGTGACTGCTAGAGCAAGCGCTCCTTGGCGTGCAATAAGTCGTGCCCAGCGCGCTGAAGATGCTCTTACGCATTGCTGGCTGAAGATCCGGGTTCAGCCCCTGCAAGAACGGAAAGATATCCTGTGCGACTATTCAGGACAGAAGTCGGATCTGATGAGAATCTGCGACTCAAACTTCAGCGCTAATATGTACGACAAGTCCATCCGCAATTTGTTCAAGGAGAGGGACGAACGAATAGCGGAATCCGCCGGATTATACCATGTAGATTTACTCCGCCAAGAACAGGATAACCCTGTAAGAAACTTTATCTTAGAGCAACTCTAGCAGACCCCACATAACTCGCAAACCCGCAAAATTCCGGCGAGTATACGGGTTTGGCCCATTTTTTCGGCCATAATAGAGCCCGCATACTCACCCGACCCGTAAATGTTTTTGGAGCAGCCCACAAACCGCACGCCCCGACTGCTATAAGTGCGGTTCCGCGACGCGTTTGTGTGTCCAAACCCTATCCCTCATCGCTGCCCGAGCCGCGCGATTCTTCTTTCCCCTCTCCACATTTCTCGCCGCCGGCGACCCCGCCCCGCCTCCAGTGCCATGTGGGGGTCGAATGTGGAGCTCCTGACGCAGATCCGGCGGCGAGAGGGACCCGGAGCGCGAGCGGCGCATCCGGTCCGACGGCGCGCGGAATCGCGGGCCCCGGAAGTGGACCAACCGCGGGATGTCGCCGTTGGCAAACTTCCGGCGCAGCGAGACAGCGGAGTACGACCGCCAGCGCGCTTCGTTCTCCTCCGCGAGGTCCTCGTACGCCGGGAGCTCCTCCTCCTCCGGCGCGGGCCATCTCCCCGTGAAGAGGGAGTGGTCGGAGGACGAGGAGGAGCCGGACATGTTCGCCTTCGTCCTCGTGAAGGAGGAGCTCGAGGAGGCCGCTCCGCTCGGCCGCCGCGTTGTCATCGG
>NW_021240186.1:0-615 GCF_002162155.2 Triticum dicoccoides | reverse complement strand
AGCACGCTCGGGCGCCAGTCCTTCCATTGCCTCTTCGATTGGCTGCCATCTGTGCATGCGCTGCCATCATCAGTGGTGGCATCCTCGGCGGTGCCATCAGTGGTGTCATCCCCGACGCCACTAGGGGTTGTATAGTCAGGATCGGTGTCTTCCGCGGCGTCCTCATAGCGGTGATGTTCTTCCTCCAACTCCTGGGACAGCTCCCATAATTGCTTGCCGCCTGAACCGCCGGCCTCATCGTTGTGGGCCATGTTTTGCTCTAAATAGGAAAAAAGTTTGGTCAAAAAGTTGGTTATTGTCAAGGAACAAGATATTGGGCCTCATCGTTGTGGGCCATGTTGCCACCTATGTTGGGCCTAATCACTTGGCACTAATCACTTGGCTCTATTGCCACCTAAGTTGGGTTTATCATCTAGGGTTTATCGATGCTAAGGAGAATTCTAAGTTGGGCCTAATCACTTGGCTCTATTGCCACCTATGGTTTAATGCAGCAAGAATGGCGGGGCAGTTGATCCTACTTAACTAAGAAATAAGATACCCCGGCCCATGCATTAGTCACAAGTACCCCATTGTCGGATTTCGGGTTCCGGCAGACCCTTGAGGTTTGAACACTGG
>NW_021240185.1:0-1649 GCF_002162155.2 Triticum dicoccoides | reverse complement strand
TGTAGCGTGCTTGAGACCAAGAATATCCGTCCCTGCATATTATTGAGTCCCTTCCAAGCGTGCCTTTTCCAATCAGTCTCCCCTCATACCGCGTTTGAGGGAGACCTATCTTCTTAAGGCCAGGAATGAAGTCAACACAAAACCCGATGACATCCTCTGTTTGATGGACCATGGAGATGCTTCCTTCTGGCCTAGCGCGGTTACGGACATATTTCTTTAGGACTCCCATGAACCTCTCAAAGGGGTATATATTGTGTAGAAATACGGGGCCCAGAATGACAATCTCGTCAACTAGATGAACTAGGACGTGCGTCATGATATTGAAGAAGGATGGTGGGAACACCAGCTCGAAACTGACAAGACATTGCACCACATCATTCCTTAGCCTTGGTATGATTTCTGGATCGATCACCTTTTGAGAGATTGCATTGAGGAATGCACATAGCTTCACAATGGCTAATCGGACGTTTTCCAATAGAAGCCCCCTCAATGCAACCAGAAGCAATTGCGTCATAATCACGTGGCAGTCATGAGACTTTAGGTTCTGAAACTTTTTCTCTGACATATTTATTATTTCTTTTATATTCGACGAGAAGCCAGTCGGGACCTTCATACTAAGTAGGCATTCAGAGAAGATTTCCTTCTCTTATTTGGTAAGAGCATAGCTGGCAGGACCTTCATACTGCTTTGGAGGCATTGCCGTTTTTTTCGTGCGAACATTGCAGGTCCTCCCGTGCCTCAGCTGTATCTTTTGTCTTCCCATACACGCCCAAGAAGCCTAGCAGGTTCACGCAAAGGTTCTTCGTCACGTGCATCACGTCGATCGAAGAGCGGACCTCTAGGTCTTTCCAGTAGGGTAGGTCCCAAAATATAGATTTCTTCTTCCACATGGGTGCGTGTCCCCCAGCGTCACTCGGAACAGCTAGTCCGCCGGGACTCTTTCCAAAGATTACATGTAAATCATTGACCATAGCAAGTACGTGACCACCGGTACGCATGGCGGGCTTCCTCCGGTGATCTGCCTCGCCTTTGAAATGCTTGCCTTTCTTTCGACATTGATGGTTGGTCGGAAGAAATCGACGATGGCCCAGGTACACATTCTTCCTGCAGCTTCCCAGGTATATACTATCGGTGTCAAGTAAACAGTGCGTGCATGCGTGGTATCCCTTATTTGTCTGTCCTGAAAGGTTACTGAGAGCGGGCCAATCGTTGATGGTCACGAACAGCAACGCCTTTAGGTGAAATTCCTCATGTTTGTGCTCATCCCACGTACGTACACCGTTTCCATTCCACAGCTGTAAAAGTTCTTCAACTAATGGCCTTAGGTACACATCAATGTCGTTGCCGGGTTGCTTAGGGCCTTGGATGAGAACTGGCATCATAATGAACTTCCGCTTCATGCACATCCAAGGAGGAAGGTTATACATACATAGAGTCACGGGCCAGGTGTTGTGATTGCTGCTCTGCTCCCCGAAAGGATTAATGCCATCCTCACTTAAAGCAAACCATACGTTCCTTGGGTCACTTGCAAACTCATTCCAGTACTTTCTCTCGATTTTTCTCCACTATGACCCGTCAGCGGGTGCTCTCAACTTCCCGTCTTTCTTACGGTCCTCACTGTGCCATCGCATCAACTTGGCATGCTCTCC
>NW_021240184.1:0-388 GCF_002162155.2 Triticum dicoccoides | reverse complement strand
TGCTCTCTTTTACTGCATTAGGACAACAACGATTCATCTGTTACTTGCTGCGGTAGCTGAACCCCTTTATCCTTTGCATGACCTGTCATTCCACAGTAAATAGATGAAACCCACTAGCATGAGTAGGAGTTGTTTGAGCCCTGTTGTGCCTACTCGTACATGCTTGTTTGTCATGCCTGCTACTGCTTAGAGTTGAGTCGGGTCTGATTCATCGAGGATGAACCAGAGGTGTGTGAACATGTCCTACTGTGTGTGAGCGAAGTGTGTGAACACGATTTGGTAAAGGTAGCGGTGAGAGGCCATGTAGGAGTACATGGTGGCTTGTCTCATTGCAGCCGTCCTCAGGAACTGAGTTCTGTGTTTGTGATCCATGATTCAGCTACTACCA
>NW_021240183.1:0-395 GCF_002162155.2 Triticum dicoccoides | reverse complement strand
CCGGACTTCTTGTGTGTTCAGTATGCAGTATTCAAAGCAACGTCGTCAATTTCCAACATGTTCTCACATCATTTGCTGTTTTTCAGTCATTTACCTAATAGTTTAGAGAGCTAAATGACCGTGAAATTGAAAATCACTACAAAATGAACTGTGAAAATGTTGAGACTTGGCATGGTATCATCATTTCACCCACGTAGCATGTGCGAAATAGTAGAGAGGGTCACGGCAAAAACTAGACGATCTTCATGTACGAACTGGACAATCTCTTTCGGAGTATCAGGGTTTCGGACGAGGACTCATCTGTTACATGGGCACTTCTATGTTTTTTAAACTTATTTGAACTCCGGACTTCTTTTGCGTTTAGTATGCAGCATTCAAAGCGAAGTTATCAATTT
>NW_021240182.1:0-873 GCF_002162155.2 Triticum dicoccoides | reverse complement strand
GGCGGCCCAAGAGAAGCACGTGAGCGGCCGTCACCGGGAGCAGGCAAAGACGCAACATCCGAAGGTACCTGTGAAACGGAAAAACCATCTCATCAAAGTAAACATGTCGTGAAGTGATCACTCGATGTGAGATAGGATCATAGCAGCGGTAGCCTTTGGTGTTGGGGAGATAGCCGAGAAAGATGCAGGCCACAGACCGAGGTGCAAGCTTGTGAGGAGTAGTGGACGCAATGCTGGGGTAGCACAAGCAACCGAAAATGCGAAGCTCAGCATACGAAGGTAGCATGCCAAACAAGAGGTGATGAGGTGCAAAATTCCCGCGAGTGCGACAAGGATGAATGTTGATGAGTAGTGATGCGGTGGCGAGCGCGTCGGGCCGAAAACGTGGTGGCACGTTGGCGTGAAAGAGGAGGGTGCGAACGCAGTCGTTAAGAGTGCGAAGCACACGCTCAGCGCGGCCGTTTTGTTGCGAAGTGTACGGGCAAGTGAGACGAAAGATCGTGCCGTGTGTGGCGAGAAGGTTGCGGATCGCAAGGTTATCAAACTCCTTCCCGTTGTCTGCTTGCAACGCATGAATGGGACGTCCAAACTGCATGGAGACATAGGAGTAGAAAGCAGTGATAGTGGCAACAGAGTCCGACTTTTGCTGCAACGGGAAGGTCCACACATAGTGCAAAAAATCATCAAGTATGACAAGATAATAAAGATAACCCGTGTTACTTGCAACAGGAGAGGTCCAAACATCACTATGATTAACTCAAACGGGTATGATGCGACATGCGAGGAATTGCTAAAAGGAAGACGAACATGTTTGCCGAGACGACAAGCATGAAAAGTGTGATCGTCGATCTTATTACACGTGAATGAAAAACT
>NW_021240181.1:0-1097 GCF_002162155.2 Triticum dicoccoides | reverse complement strand
CGGCTGTGGAGCCGTAGCGAAGGGGGAGGTGAGTGGGATCAAAAATTCGATTACAGCGGCTCGTGAGCTTGAAGCCTTGACTAGTTGGTCCCTTGAGGCGTGTGCCAATGACGAGCCGTCTAAATTGGTTTTGAGATCCGAGTTCTCAGCTCCTTCTGACTAGCTAACTTTACGGTCGTCCATTAACTGGTACTTCGGCACTTGATCCTCTTCTACACAGGGGTCTTTGGTCGAAGTGTGGGAAGAAGAGAAAGGCTTCGGAGTCGAGTCTAGCTTATCATGCCTCCGCTCTTAATGGAGGATGTGCGATCTGTTGATGGGAGATTCAGGCGGGGAGGCCATGCCGTGAAGGCTTTTCTCTTTAACCGATCCTTCCATTGATCTTTTTCGATCACACAACGGAGCTCTCAATGAAAGTACCAATGTCGTACTAAAACCGGCATATCTCGGGTAGGAGGCCCCGATCTATGGATCTCAGATCGACGGGAACAGGAGACGAAGGGGACATTATTTACCCAGGTTCAGGCCATCTCGAAGAGGTAAAGCCATACGTCCTGCTTTGCTTGTATTGATGATGATGTATCGAGTACAGACTTGATGACAAATTGACACCATCAACAAGTTCCAAGCCGACGATTGAAGACGACGTGCAAATCAGATGGCCCAAGATGGAGCCAAGCTTAAAGACTAGTTCGGAGGGCCTGAATAGTCGCTCAGACACCTCTCTATGACCCTGTCTATTCGGCTATTCCTGCTCTAGACGACGGACGGAGACGGACTGACAACGAGTGGAGGCTGGCCTGGGCGCATGCCTGGCGGCTGTGGAGCCGTAGCGAAGGGGGAGGTGAGTGGGATCAAAAATTCGATTATAGCGGCTCATGAGCTTGAAGCCTTGACTAGTTGGTCCCTTGAGGCGTGTGCCAATGACGAGCCGTCTAAATTGGTTTTGAGATCCGAGTTCTCAGCTCCTTCTGACTAGCTGACTTTACGGTCGTCCGTTAACTGGTACTTCGGCACTTGTTCCTCTTCTGCACAGGGGTCTTTGGTCGAAGTGGGGGAAGAAGAGAAAGGTTTCGGAGTCGAGTCTAGCTTATCAC
>NW_021240180.1:0-1812 GCF_002162155.2 Triticum dicoccoides | reverse complement strand
TGGATACCCTAAAATACGCAAGATAAGCGTGAGTGCTATGGATGGCGTTCTCGTAGGGAGACGGGAGCGGATCCATAGTGGTGTATTGATATGGTGAATATGTGGACTCGTGTGCGCCACCTCAAAAGAGTTACTTGCAGTCGTAGTTCAGGATAGCCACCGAGTCAAAGCTGGCTTGCTGCAGTTAAACCCCACCATCCCCTTTGTTGATAATGATGCATATGTAGATAGTTCTGATGTAAGTCTTGCTGGGTACATTTGTACTCACGTTTGCCTATTTTATGTTTTTGCAGAGAGATTTCGGTCTCGCTAGTAGTACCGCGTGGACTTCGACGTTTAGCTTGTTACCTCAGCTACGATCTTGTGCCCTCGGCAGGATCTGATAGATAGTCAGGCTTCTCAGCCTTTTCCATTTATAGATGTCTGTACTCAGACATGATAGCTTCCGCTTGTGCTTGATTTGTATGCTCTGAATGTTGGGTCATGAGACCCATGTTTGTAATATCTCGCTCCTCGGAGCCTATTGAATAAATAACTTGAGTCGTAGAGTCATGTTGTGATGCCATGTTGTATTTGCACATATCGAGCATATTGTGTGTATGTTATTGAAATGCTTGGTATGTGTGGGATCTGGCTATCTAGTTGTTTATCCTTAGTAGTCTCTCTTACCGGGAAATGTCTCCTAGTGTTTCCACTGAGCCATGGTAGCTTGCTGCTGCTCCGGAACACTTAGGCTGGCCGGCATGTGTCCTTCTTCGTTCCTGTGTCTGTCCCTTCAGGGAAATGTCACGCATTGAGTACCGGAGGCCTGTTAGCCCGCTACAGCCCGGTTTACCGGAGTCCTGCTAGCCCAGTGCTACAGCCCGGACCCACTTGCTGATGACCGACACGTTCAATGCTGGGTCATGGATGCCTGTCCCTGTAAGTCTGTGCCACTTTGGGTTTACAACTAGCCATGTCAGCCCGGGCTCCTTATCATATGGATGCTAGCGACACTATCATATACGTGTGCCGAAAGGCGCAAACGGTCCCGGGCAAAGGTAAGGCGACACCCGTGGGAATACCGTGCGTGAGGCCGCAAAGTGATATGAGGTGTTACATGCTAGATCGATGTGGCATTGAGTCGGGGTCCTGACAGCGTTGGTATCAGAGCTTGACTGCCTGTAGGATTACCAAGCCAAACTGCTCGATGTTGAGTCTAGAAATTCTTTAGTTATATGTAGGGGAATTGATTGTGGGATGGAACGTAAGGCTCTTTTTACTCCTTATACCTCATGGCCTTCTGATCTGAGTCATCATCTTCTTTTCTACGGGGATTAAGAACTAGGCTATCCCTTCTTTCTATTAGGATCACGTGTTACTAATCAGTGGACTTATAAGATTGTTGGATTTAAGTCTCAGTTCAGTTCCTACTACTTCCGTATGTTAATTGTTGATCTCGGAACCTTGGTATTGTGCTTCTGAGTGGCTATGCCACCATTTTTGTAGCATGTCTCAAATCTTTTTGAGCAATTATAGCCGTTATGCTGTCCGAGTCTTCCCAGGTTTCTAAATAGTCTGATGCATTCGCAAAATCCTTTCCCTCTGTTTTCGATGTTCCTTTATGCCAGCTCAATCACACTAATTGTTGAGTTAAGGTATTCTATTGCCTTGACATTTATGTTGGAGTTATTATTATGACCCTAGGTGTCTCAGGGGATCATCTAGTAGTCTAGCCATGTTTTGTGTTCCCAGTGTGATGATTCTGGCCGTCATTATCGAAAGCATCCCGCGATGCCATTTAGTTAGTAGGTATTCTATTCCTGGGTTCTT
>NW_021240179.1:0-399 GCF_002162155.2 Triticum dicoccoides | reverse complement strand
CAGCTAAGCCTCCGACTGAGAGGCTTGCTCACCACTCGGTAGGATTTTTCAAACTTAGGAGAGTATTTGACTGCAGCTAAGCTTCCGAGTGAGAGGCTTGCTTACCACTCGGTAGGATTTTTAAAAACGTAGGCGAGTACTGCACTGCAGCTAAGCCTCCGAGTGAGTGGCTTGCTCACCACTCGATGGGATTTTTCAAACTTAGGCGAGTACTAGACTGCAGCTAAGCCCCCGAGTGTGAGGTTTGCTCACCACTAGGTAGGATTTTTCGAACTTAGGTGAGTACTCGACTGCAGCTAAGCCTCCGAGTGAGAGGCTTGCTCACCACTCGGTAGGATTTTTCAAACTTAGGCGAGTACTCGACTGCAGCTAAGCCTCCGAGTGAGAGGATTGCTCACC
>NW_021240178.1:0-943 GCF_002162155.2 Triticum dicoccoides | reverse complement strand
GGCGCTCTCCCCTTCGCCTTCTCTGCTGCCATCGCCTTCTTCGCGCGCTCCAAGGCCGCCGTCCTCTCCTTCACCATTGTCGCCGGTGAAGCACGCGAGGAGAGGATAAGCGGAGGCGGGAGCAGGAGCAGGCACAGCGGGCGGATGCAAAGAGGGCAGAGTGTGGAATGGGAAGGCACTGTTCAAAAAACCCTCGCCCGGTGCTTTATATAAAGACACTTCCGAGTGGCTGACAAGTAGGCCCGGGCGATCCTGTCACATCCCGAAATAGTCGCGCACGCTTGATACGTGGCGAAAAAGGCAGCGCGGACATCGAGGCGCCCGTGCCTTATCCCATCCGAGTACCGCGGTCCGCCCCGCTTCGCGCGCTTCCCAAAATTCAGATCCCGCAAAATCCGCTAACGGCAGATCAATCTGTCAGACAGTAGATTTCCTGCGACCCATCGCCCGGAAGTTCACTAAGTTCAAAAGTTCACTCAAAGGAAGAAAAGAAGGGATCAAGGCGACTGAAAGAAAAGTTAATGCCGCCGCCAAAAAAGAAAGATCGCTGATCCAGGATACAACATAGTCAGAACGCGGGAAATAGGTCAGCGAAAATTATCAACCCCTTCCTCACTCGAACCTCGATCCATTCGGGGGCTAAAGATGAAGTCATGTACCTAAGGTAGGGTCATGAACTTATCCAGGGTACCCTACCCAAGGACATCATCCTCAGAAGAAGCTACCTTCCAGTCGACCAAGAGAGACTTCACTCGACTAACTCAAGGACACTCGACTGAAGGTAGCCACTCAACCATGAAGCTAATCACTCGACGAGCAGGAGACCTAAAGTCACTCAGTTCGCAACGGTCTGTCATTAGGAAGCTTTAATGGTCTTCATGGCACTTTATGAGGGCGTTACCAGTAACCCCCTGTCTTAATGTACTTTAAACCCTGGATAACT
>NW_021240177.1:0-459 GCF_002162155.2 Triticum dicoccoides | reverse complement strand
AATTAATAATACGTAAATTTAGTTCAGAACGTGTATTTTTATCCTAAAGGATACTTTGTCCGTCTTAAACACAAGGAAAAGGTGACGAGTGGTTAGAACACTTGCACTGTTGTAGACCGACAGGTGTGACCCAGCAGGCGACTATGTTACATTACCTCCATTGGAGGGCTTTTGTACAATAGTTATAAAAAACCGAGAGTGTTTGTGCAAAAAAAAAACATCATGTGCCACATAGGCGATGAATACACCCGCGTACAAGAAATGTGACCGTATTTGCACGTCCACACAAGTTTGATAACCAAAAATACACATTTTGCAAGTTTATGCAGCCATGCGTAAGCTCTAAATCTCCGAGTGTATTTACCTCAATCTACGAGCTGACAGGTTTCATTTCCGGTCGAAAGCTGGACGCCCGTATTACAGAGCACCGAGATGCTCGGACACCTCAATTCACACCCG
>NW_021240176.1:0-1702 GCF_002162155.2 Triticum dicoccoides | reverse complement strand
CCTGGGGCGCTTTTACGTGTCGGTCATCAACACTCACATTTTTGGCTGATTCTGGTCCGTTTCGTGCACTATTACTCACCGTTTTGGGGCCCCAGAGTGATTTCCATGATTGACGATTCTCGGGGTGCGTTTACATGTCCGTCGTCAACACTCACAGTTTTGTCCAATTTTGACCCATTTAGTTGACTATTACTCACCATTTTGGCTCCCAAAGCGGTTTCCATAGTTATTGAACCCCAAGGTGCGCTTATGTGTCGGTCATCAACACTCGTAATTTTGGCCAATTCTGGCTCATTTCCTGGACTATTGATCACTATTTTGGTTTCCCAAAGCGAGTTCCTCGATTGACGATCCCCGGGGTGTGTTTACGTGTGCGTCGTCAACACTCTCAGTTTTGTCCAATTCTGGCCGTTTTCATGGACTATTACTCACCGTTTTGGGTCCCCGAAGTGATTTCCATAGTTGTTGAACCCCAGGGTGCGATTACGTTTTGGTCAACAATACTCGCAAGTTTGGCCGATTCTGGCCCGTTCCATGGACTGTAACTGACTGTTTGGGGTCCCAGAGTGATTTCCATGATTGATGAAGTGCAGGGTGCGATTACGTGTAGGTCATCAACACTCGCAATTTTAGCCGATTCTGGCCCGTTTTATGGACTATTAATCACTGTTTTGGGATCCGGAGTGATCTCCATGATTGAAAAACCCCAGCGTGCGTTTATGTTACGGTCATCAACACACAATTTTGGCAGATTCTGGCCCGTTTCATGGATTATTACTCACTGTTTCGGGTCCCAAAGTGATTTCCACGACATACGAACCCTGGGGCGCTTTTACGTGTCGGTCATGAACACTCACATTTTTGGCTGATTTTGGTCCGTTTCGTGCACTATTACTCACCGTTTTGGGGCCCCAGAGTGATTTCCATGATTGACGATTCTCGGGGTGCGTTTACGTGTCCGTCGTCAACACTCACAGGTTTGTCCAATTTTGACCCATTTTGTTGACTATTACTCACCATTTTGGGGTCCCAAAGCGGTTTCAATAGTTATTGAACCCCAAGGTGCGCTTATGTGTCGTTCATCAACACTCGTAATTTTGGCCAATTCTGGCTCATTACCTGGACTATTGATCACTGTTTTGGTTTCCCAAAGCGAGTTCCTCGATTGACGATCCCGGGTTGTGTTTACGTGTGCGTCGTCAACAGTCTCAGTTTTGTCCAATTCTGGCCGTTTTCATGGACTATTACTCACCGTTTTGGGTCCCCGAAGTGATTTCCATAGTTGTTGAACCCCAGGGTGCGATTACGTTTTGGTCAACAACACTTGCAAGTTTGGCCGATTCTGGCCCGTTCCGTGGACTGTAACTGACTGTTTGGGGTCCCAGAGTGATTTCCATGATTGACGAAGCCCAGGGTGCGATTACGTGTAGGTCATCAACACTCGCAATTTTAGCCGATTCTGGCCCGTTTTGTGGACTATTAATCACTGTTTTAGGATCCGGAGTGATCTCCACGATTGAAAAACCCCAGGGTGCGTTTATGTGTCGGTCATCAACACACAATTTTGGCTGATTCTGGCCCGTTTCGTGGATTATTACTCACTGTTTCGGGTCCCAAAGTGATTTCCACGACATACGAACCCTTGGGCGCTTTTACGTGTCGGTCATCAACACTCACATTTTTGGCTGATTCTGGTCCGTTT
>NW_021240175.1:0-393 GCF_002162155.2 Triticum dicoccoides | reverse complement strand
GAGGAAAATTGAACTCCGGAAAAGAAAAGATGAAACACTTGGAACTAGAATTTATTCATCAAGAACAAACTCTAAAGGAAGGGATTAAACACTTTGAGGAAATAAGAATAAGATTTATTGTATGCTTATCCTTCATCAAATTAAATTGATGACAAGCAATGGATTTTACATACTACTTATTCTTCTTGAAAAAGAATTGAGAAGTGACATATCTCAAACTTGAGAAAGTCTTCATGAATCACCGATAGGATTGGAAAGAACGAATGAAGTAATAAGATAAACAAGGAAAAGAATCTTGAACGAACCACCGTTAGAATTCGGAAAAGACTGGTGAAAGAGTATGAATCACCGGGAAGAATTAGAAACGCAAAAGGATACTTGAGGGAATTTAGA
>NW_021240174.1:0-883 GCF_002162155.2 Triticum dicoccoides | reverse complement strand
ACGTTCAGGTTATTCCAACTTGTAGGCAACTTCACCCATATGTTCCAAGACTCTGTATGGTCCCACAAATCGTGGTGCCAACTTTCCTTTGACTCCAAACCGTTTAACTCATTGAAGTGGAGACACACGAATATATGCTCTGTCTTCGACTTCATAGGTTACCTCCTTGCGTTTAGTATCGGCATAACTCTTCTGCCTAGACTAGGCTATCTTGAGTCTATCATGAATCAACTTGACCTTCTCCTCAGACTCTCTGATTAAATCTGGTCTGAACAATTGACGGTCACCAACTTCATCCCACGTCAATGGTGTACTGCACCTCCTTCCATATAAAGCTTCAAAAGGGGCCATCTTCAAACTAGCTTGGTATCTATTGTTATACGAGAACTCAACGTAAGGCAAATTATCATCCCAACTAGATCCATAATCTAGCGCACAAGCTCTCAACATGTCTTCCAGAATCTGATTGACTCTCTCGGTCTGCCCATCTGTCTGCGGATGAAAGGCTGTACTGAACTCTAGCCTGGTACCCAAAGTTTGGTGTAACTGATTCCAAAACTTCGAAGTAAACCGTGTTCCCCTATCTGATACTATGGTCCTCGGAAGTCCATACAGACATACGATCCTGGTCATATTTATCTTGGCCAACTTAGCACTCGTATAAGTGGTTTTCACGGGGATGAAGTTAGCCACTTTGGTCAAGCAATCAACTACAACCCAAATGGAGTCATATCCTGAACGAGTCCTGGGTAATCCGATGATGAAATTCATGCCAAGCTTATCCCACTTCCATTCGGGTATCGGCAAGGGCTGAAGTAATCCTGTTGGTTTCTGATGCTCTACCTTAACTCTCTGACACATGTCACATACTGCTACATACTCG
>NW_021240173.1:0-1274 GCF_002162155.2 Triticum dicoccoides | reverse complement strand
TATCATTCCGCACTCATAGCAGAACTTGTTGAATAAAATGCAGCACCTTTTGCCAATAATTGCATTACTTTATATATATGTTCATTTACAACATGTTGCATCCGTATACTTTGGTACGGCCGAATACACTAGGGGCTTATGTTCCCCGCATTATGGTGTGATAAGTCCGAACACTTTCACAAGTGCGGCACCCCGAACTTATAGCTTCATATGAATCGGCTCCGAATCATGTCTTGGGTCAATAGTTGGGTTTTGCCGGCTTCCATGTTTGGCACCTTACGTTTCCGTTCTATCGGCTAAGGTAGCACTTGGAGAACCACTGCGATTGCGCCTCGGTTGAGCCGGGTTAACGCCTCAGTGGAGAAAGCTAAAACTGACCGTCATGATAAGGCGAGAGACTGGTCGCTGTTCGAGAGGTTTTTTCGGGTCCTTAAAGGCCTACGCCGCTTCGAGCAAAGTTCCGGATAATGTCCGATGAAGGCGTGGATAGCGCCCCAAATTCGGTCTTCCGAATACTAGGGGCTTCGCTGAAATTTAAAATTATAGAATTCTATGGCTAAGTGAGAGTGTTCAAGCATTATAAGTCCGGTTGCCTTGTTCATCGTGTTGAGCGCCTCCCTAGATGGACCCAAATATGGGAACAAGAGTGCTCAAGTTTATCCCGAACACCCCAGCACTAGTGCCATGGGGGCTGAAGCCAACGACTTGCCATCTCTCAGATTTTATAAACGGCCGCACAGTAGGTAATATTTTAAATTAAAACAAGCGTTGCTTAGCGCATATGAACAAAGTTTTCAAGCACACAGGATACTACATAGCGGGTCACTCATCCGCAATCTTGCGGGCACCCTTCAGGACAGTCTTATAGTACATCTCGGGCGTACGATATTCCTTGCCCGTTTGTGGCGGGTCAGTGATCAGTTTCTCTGCATCCAGCTTGCCCCAATGCACCTTTGCGCGGGCAAGGGCCCGACGAGCACCTTTAATACAGGCGGAGCGCTTGATGACCTCCACCCAGGGGCACGCATCCACCAGCCGCTATACGAGGCCGAAGTAGCTCCCGGGCATGGCCTCTCCAGGCCACAGCCGGACTATGAGGCCCTTCATGGCCTCCTCGGCTACCTTGTGGAGTTCGACCAGCTGCTTCAGCTGGTCGCTAGGGGGAACCGGATGGCTGGCCTCAGCATACTGAGACGAGAAGACCTTCTCCGTCGAGCTTCCCTCCTCGCCACGGTAGAATACGGCGGCATCGGATACACTACAAGGCAAATCTG
>NW_021240172.1:0-1376 GCF_002162155.2 Triticum dicoccoides | reverse complement strand
TCTCTCTCCCTCCATCCCTCCCTCTTTCCACTCTCTCTCTCACCATCGCGGATCAGCGCTGCCGTAGCATGTGTTCAATCACACGCAGCCACCTCCGTTTGGGCACTAGACTTCCTCCCTGCCAGTGTCAAAACCGGCAGATCTCGGGTAGGGGGCCCCAAGCTGTGCGTTGAGGATCAGTAGTAAGAAAAAGGGGGCATTGGTCCAGGCCGGGTCAGCCCATTAGTCCTGGTTCAACCCAGAACCGGGACCAATGGGGGCATTGGACCCGGTTCGTGAGCCCCCGGGGCCGCCCGGGCCATGTGGGCCATTGGTCCCGGTTCGTCTGGACCTTTTGGTCCCGGTTGGTGGGACGAACCGGGACCAATGTGCCTTGCTCCTGGCCCACCACCATTGGTCCCGGTTCATACCACCAACCGGGACTAAAGTGTTGGTCCTCGTTGTGGACAGAGTTTAGTCCCACCTCGCCAACCGAAGGGGGCTCACACCGGTTTTTAAGCCCCTCCCTCTAAGTTAATCACAACTATTTTTTCTTCTATTTATTTCTGAGTAGTTTTTTATATAGTTTTTTTCTTTTCTGCTATATTTATTTTTTTCTATTTATTTCTGAGTTGTAATAAGTCATTAAAAATAAAAAAGATTTTAGTAAAGTTAATCACAACTATTTTTTCTTCTATTTATTTCTGAGTAGTTTTTTATAGAGTTTCTTTTCTTTTCTGCTATATTTATTTTTTTCTATTTATTTCTGAGTTGTAATAAGTCATTAAAAATAAAAAAGATTTTAGTAAAGTTAATCACAACTATTTTTTCTTCTATTTATTTCTAAGTAGTTTTTTATATAGTTTTTTTCTTTTCTGCTATATTTATTTATTTTTATTTATTTCTGAGTTGTAATAAGTCATTAAAAATAAAAAAGATTTTAGTAAAGTTAATCACAACTATTTTTTCTTCTATTTATTTCTGAGTAGTTTTTTATATAGTTTTTTTCTTTTCTGCTCTATTTATTTCTGAGTTGTAATAAATCATTAAAAATAAAAAAGAGGCGCAATGCTAGTTAATTCGCTTCAAGCCTTTCGGAATAGTGTAAACTGCACTGCACATAGCTCCATGCAGTCTACCCTATTCCTCAAGGCTTGAAGCGAACCAACATGCAGGTGAGCATTGAGCCTCTTCTTCATTGTCTCTGCACTCAGGGGTTATAAACAGCTGCGAGTGCCTCTCGCTTGGCGAGGTGGGACTAAAAAAACAGCTGCAGAAAATAGCTTCATAAAATAAATAAGTAAAGAAAAAAAAAAGTGCCTCCTACTGGGCCCCCACGGCCTGGATACGACTAGAAACCCACCATGGGCCAGGATTCAGGCCCGCAGGTGGCCCAG
>NW_021240171.1:0-827 GCF_002162155.2 Triticum dicoccoides | reverse complement strand
TATCAGTGGGAGAAAAACAATGACCGGTTTGATACAAGGTGGCCGTTTCTTTTCAATGTTGTTATTGACAGTCTAGACTTGCGGGAGCTCACTATGTCTGGCCGCCAATATACCTGGGCCAATAACCGATCAGTTCCAGCTTTTGAAAAACTTGACCGGGTGCTTGTTACCACCGACTAGGAATATAAATATCCCTTAGCCTCGGTACGGGCACTAGAAAGAATTGAGGCTTCACTACTAGGAAAAGGCCTACTAATGGCGCACATTACTATCTAACTTAGTAATGGCGCACCACATAAAAGTGCACGATTAGTAATAATTTTTTTTCAATTTTTTTTAGTTTTTTCTTAATTTCGGGTCACTATGGCTTAATCTCGGGTCAATATGCTTAATCTCAGGTCAAATCACACTCCGTGGTCAAACTTCTCGAAAGGTCACCCATCCTCACACTACTCCAGCCCAAGCACGCTTAACTTTAGAGTTCTATCCAACCCCAGCACCAGCTCACTTCACAGGGACTTGTTGATATATCTAGCATATCAATCCTATTAAACCTTGTTGATGTTTAGGACTTTGTTCATGTTCATGAGTGTGATCAAATTTTGAAAAATATTTCAAACTTCCGTTCATATTACGTATCATATTTTGAAAAAAAAATCCAGAAAATAAAAATCGAAACTATTTTTTTTCTGTTACTAGTGGCGCACCTAGCAAACGGTGCGCCACTAGTAAGTTTGAATTTTTTTGAATTTTTTTGCCTCCAGATCTTAAAAGCCCCGTAACTTTTTTTCTGTTAGGATTTTAAGGATTTTGAAAATGTTTAACAA
>NW_021240170.1:0-1386 GCF_002162155.2 Triticum dicoccoides | reverse complement strand
CGGACGACACGCTCATTCTTCTTCCTGCATGCCCGGTCCAAGCCCTCACAATCAAAAACATTTTCACTGACTACGCTGACTCCATTGGGCTCAAGATAAACTTCCACAAGTCCACACTGATCCCAATTAACTGTGAGGCTGCCTGCTACAATGAGCTCTCCAATATCTTTGGATGTAATGTTGGTTCCATGCCCTTCACTTACCTAGGGTTACCTCTCGGGACAACCAAGCCCTCAGTTCAAGATTTAATGCCGCTTGTTTGTACAATGGAACGTCGGATGTCAAGCACTCTGGCCTTGATGTCGTATGGAGCCAGGCTATCTCTACTCAATACCATGATCACTTCACTAGTCATCTTTGCTTTGTGCACTCTCAGACTGCCACCAAAGATAATTGAACTGCTTGATAAACTGCGAAGGAAGTGTCTATGGACAAAGAAGACAGAACATGGGGACAAATGCAATTCCCTTGCGGCCTAGAGTATGGTGTGTAGACCAAAACAGTGTGGAGGCCTTGGTATAATCAACCTACGCGTACAAAGCGATGCCCTCCTTCTCAAATATCTGCATAAATTCTACAACAAGCACGATGTACCTTGGGTGGAGCTTGTGTGGTCCACATACTATACAAACAAAATCCCCCATGCCATGGAACCATGCGGATCATTCTGGTGGAGAGATGTTCTCAAGCTCACCCCGATTTACAGAGGGATTTCTAAAGCCATTGTGCATGATGGAGCTACAGTGCTCATGTGGAAAGACCTGTGGCTCGACGCCACTCTCGATGAAAAGTACCAGCGCGCCTTCTCCTTTGCAAAAAATGAAGATATTTCGGTTAAGGATTTCCTAGGATCCACATCTCTGCATGAAACGCTTCACCTCCCACTATCAGTCCAAGCAATGCAAGAAATCCGTGATCTTCAGCAAGAGGTGAGGCATGTTGGCAACGCTACTGATCCGACCCCACACGATAACTGGACTTACTGTTGGGGCTCAGTGGATTTTAAGGCCATCAAATACTACAAATTCTATTTTCGAGAGGTGCATGCACATCAATCATACAAGTGGCTCTGGGCGGCCAGGTCAACGCTCAAAATTAAGGTCTTTGGGTGGCTTCTTCTCTCTGACCGCTTAAACACACGTAACATGCTAAAGAGGAGACACTACAATATTGGGGACGATTACAACTGCCTTCTTTGTGATCAGCAAATTGAAGAGACTGTCGAACACATGATCTTCCAGTGCCCCTTTAGCCAACGATGTTGGTCCATTCTAGGGATAACTTGGCAGCAAACTGGTTCAAGGCTTCGGTGGATCAGCATGGCAGCTCATGATTGGAGCAGTCCCATGTTCATGGATGTTTTCCTTCAAGCGGCTTGGAGCATTT
>NW_021240169.1:0-503 GCF_002162155.2 Triticum dicoccoides | reverse complement strand
TATTTTTGGAACAAACATGATCCAGAGGACATGGAGTGGACGTCAAGCAACCAACGAGGAGGCCACGAGGCAGGGGGCGCGCCTACCCCCTGGGCACGCCCTCCCCCTCATGGGCCCCTCGTGGCTCCACCGACCTAGTTCTGCCTCCTATATATATTCATATACCCCAAAAACATCCAGGAGCACCACGAAACCCTATTTCCAGCGCCGCAACCTTCTGTACCCAAGAGATCCCATCTTGGGGCCTTTTCCGGAGCTCCGCCGTAAGGGGCATCGATCATGGAGGGCCTCTACATCAACTCCATGGCCCCTCCGATGATGTGTGAGTAGTTTATTTCAGACCTTCGGGTCCATAGCTATTAGCTAGATTGCTTCTTCTCTCTATTTGAGTCTCAATACAAAGTTCTCCTCAATCTTCTTGGAGATCTATTCGATGTAACTCTTTTTGCGGTGTGTTTTTTGAGATCCGATGAATTGTGGGTTTATGATCAAGTCTATCTGTG
>NW_021240168.1:0-844 GCF_002162155.2 Triticum dicoccoides | reverse complement strand
TTTCAATATCCTTCGATATCAGTGGGAGAAAAACAATGACCGGTTTGATACAAGGTGGCCGTTTCTTTTCAATGTTGTTATCGACAGTCTAGACTTGCGGGAGCTCACTATGTCTGGCCGCCAATATACCTGGGCCAATAACCGATCAGTTCCAGCTTTTGAAAAACTTGACCGGGTGCTTGTTACCACCGACTAGGAATATAAATATCCCTTAGCCTCGGTACGGGCACTAGAAAGAATTGAGGCTTCACTACTAGGAAAAGGCCTACTAATGGCGCACATTACTATCTAACTTAGTAATGGCGCACCACATAAAAGTGCACGATTAGTAATAATTTTTTTTCAATTTTTTTTTAGTTTTTTCTTAATTTCGGGTCACTATGGCTTAATCTCGGGTCAATATGCTTAATCTCAGGTCAAATCACACTCCGTGGTCAAACTTCTCGAAAGGTCACCCATCCTCACACTACTCCAGCCCAAGCACGCTTAACTTTAGAGTTCTATCCAACCCCAGCACCAGCTCACTTCACAGGGACTTGTTGATATATCTAGCATATCAATCCTATTAAACCTTGTTGATGTTTAGGACTTTGTTCATGTTCATGAGTGTGATCAAATTTTGAAAAATATTTCAAACTTCCGTTCATATTACGTATCATATTTTGAAAAAAAAATCCAGAAAATAAAAATCGAAACTATTTTTTTTCTGTTACTAGTGGCGCACCTAGCAAACGGTGCGCCACTAGTAAGTTTGAATTTTTTTGAATTTTTTTGCCTCCAGATCTTAAAAGCCCCGTAACTTTTTTTCTGTTAGGATTTTAAGGATTTTGAAAATGTTTAACAA
>NW_021240167.1:0-2417 GCF_002162155.2 Triticum dicoccoides | reverse complement strand
AGAGAGAGAGAGAGAGAGAGAGAGAGAGGAAGCCATCTAGCTACTAATTACGGATCCGTAGGTCTACAAAGAACTACTCACGCATCATCAGAGAGGCACCAATGGACATGATCCACCCCTCCGAGATGGTGTCTAGATTGGATATGGTGTTTTTGGACTCTGCGGCGGTTGGAATTGATTTTCATCGACTCCCCTAGGGTTTCTGAAATATTGGGGTATTTAGAGAGCAAAGAGGCGGTTCAGGGGGCACCCGAGGTGGGCACAACCCACCTGGGCGCGCCTGGGCCACCAGGCGCGACCTGGTGAGTTGTGCTCCCCTCATAACACCCCCAGGTGCTTTCCTGGCCCACTGGATGACTTCTGGCCCAAAATAAATCCTCAAAAAGTTTCGCTATGTTTGGACTCCATTTGGTATTGATTTCCTGCGATGTAAAAACATGCAGAAAACAACAACTGGCACTGGGCACTATGTCAATAGGTTAGTACCAAAAAAGATATAAAATGACTATAAAATGATAGTAAAACATCCAAGAATGATAATATAAACGCGTGGAACAATAAAAAATTATAGACCTGTTGGAGACGTATCACCCAACAGTAATTTCTTTACCCACCGTATGCTATTTTCTTGAGACAAGCCACTATTGAAATCTACGGCCCCCGGGTCCATTCTTTAGCACATTTGCTTTGAGATCTATTTTTATTTGCTTTTGTTTTCATATCTATATTTCCAAAAACCCAAAAATACCTTGCTGCACTTTTATTTATTTATTTTGTTCCGTGTTTTACCGAGAGCTACGTATCCAATCTACCACAAATTTATCTATGTTTTTACCGTGGAGGGATTGACAACCCCTCTTACGTGTCGGGTTGCAAGTATTTGTTCTTTGTGTGCAGGTATCGTTTACATAGTGTTGCTTGGTTCTCCTACTGGATTGATACCTTGGTTTCATAAATGAGGGAAATACCTACCGTAGTTGTGATGCATCATCCTTCCTCTTTGGGGAAATACCCACATAGTTCAAGTGACATCAAGATGCATGCTGGATACGGTCTTGGGGTGGAGTAATAGTAGTAGATGTAGTTGGATTAGTGGTATACTTGTCAACAACGTAATGCCTATGTATGAATTATGCCATGAAGAATCACAATCATAACTATGTACAATTCTGTCAATTGCCTAACAACAATTGGTTTACCCGCTGATGTTATACTTATGAGGGAGATGCCTCTAGTGAACCTACGCCCCCGTGTACCTTTTCCATTATTACTAAGGCCCTGTTTGTTTGGGCTTTTTCTTCTACTTTTGCAGCTTTTTCACTTTGGTAAAAAAGCCAAAAAAAAGCTTCTAAATTGGTGCTTCTTGCTCCGGCTTTTGGCTTATACTATCACGTAACAATATTGATTCATAAGACAAAAGCCAAAGCAAAAAGGCCCTATTTATGAGCTTTTGTGGCTTTTTTTGGGAAAGTGGAAAAGCTACAAAAGCAGAAGAAAAAGCCCAAACAAATAGGACCTAAGAATCCTATAATTGCTCATTATTTTTATTTATTTTATTTGCATACCTATAACTATCAAATTTAATCCTTGCAATTGGCAGGAACAAGAGGATTGACAACCCTCTTGCCTTCGTTGGGTGCAAGCATTTGCTTTGTGTGTTTGCGGGTACTATTTATGTTGTTTATGTGTCGTCTCCTTCTAGTTCGATAAATCTTGGTTCTAAACTGAGGGAAATAATATTTTCTACTATAACTCTTCACCCTTCCTCGTCAGGGAAGCCCAATAACTCTATATAGAGTGGCAATTATGTGTACTATGACCAGCTATAATTGAATGGTTGGTCAAATTTTGTAGGTATGACTGCAACAGAGAAGGTTTAGAAACTGCTGAATAGTCTGAGGCACCGAAACAAAGACAGAGCGGCACACAAGGGCTACTACACACTAAATCGACGACTCCAGCAATTAATGGGTGTGTCGAAAACACTGAAAATCATGTATTCATGTGAGCTAACTAGACAGTGAGCTGCAAGTCTGTGAGACAGCTACACACTTTAATTGGAGCAATTTTGCTTAGGGCGCGTCTGGTAGACTGCATACACCTGAACCAGGAACACTGGATGAGAATTTGGTCCATCTGGTATCCCGTGTTTACTGCTTGGCATGCATAGGATGAACCTTAAAGCATCTCACAGCCAGGCCCGTTATGAAAAGCAGAATCGGCTGTTTATTCTCATCCTATCTCAGGGAATGCATCAGAGGGGAATGTGTTGCCGAGCTCTTGTGATCAGGGGATGGTGCGAGCTCGTGCGCGTCCCCAAAAAAGAGGCAGGAGCAATTGGGTCGACTCCCGTTGAATTGGTCGCCCGATATAGCCACCTTCGGCTCACTGCCCAAACCCCCGCCTACCCTCCCCCC
>NW_021240166.1:0-532 GCF_002162155.2 Triticum dicoccoides | reverse complement strand
CAATGGAATAAGAATAAGGATGACCCTCAAGTTTCTTATGTCCAGGATAGACAGAAAGATGATATTTGGACCTCGCTGATGACAAATTTCAGCCTAAGGCCAGATAAGGAGCCGAATAACCCAGTTATAGAGCGAAAGGTCAAGGCGTTTAAGCTAAAGAAGATGGCAGAACTATTCATGAACAGGAAGAAAGAGTTGAACATAAAGTTTATTAACAAAGAGAAGACTCCAGAATTTATCGGTCGATATGAGAAGATAAGAGATCACTGGCCTGCATTTGTGGCCTACAAGAAATTTGAGAAGGGTAAGAAAATATCACTTACAAACAGACAGAATGCTGCAAAAAAGAAGTATCACCATCACACAGGGTCTGGTGGCTACTACAAAGCCCGACCGTTGTGGGACAAAGCTAAGCAAGACATGCTTGCTAAAGGGGTCCAACCAGCGACATTGCACTGGCCAGATCGTTCAAGGACTTGGTTCTTCGAGGTTGGGGGAACTTTGGACCCAGAAACAGGGGAGTGTGTTTGGA
>NW_021240165.1:0-918 GCF_002162155.2 Triticum dicoccoides | reverse complement strand
CTAGATTTCGTGCACTTTCCAACCCAATTGGAATCACCTTCAAATTCGTCCGGAGCGTTGAGTTGTGGACGAAACAATCTGATGCTGCAGCAGAATCCGAGTCAAACTACAAGTCCAAAGGTGTTACATCACCTCCACTTGGGCCCATTGGCCTTGTACGACCTAGATTTAGTTTTAGGCTGCCTTGGGACGTCCTCCCACCTCCTTGGCCGCCACCCCTTGCTCCTATATAAGTAGATCCATCTAGTAGCTTTTCCGTGGGATTTGTTTAGTTAAAAGTTAGCCATTGCAACTTCGTGTACTTCGTTTGTGTCCAACGACCAGACCAAGACCGCTTACGGATCCCCACCATTATCAATACCTCATATATATTTGCAATATTCAGATTGCTTTATCATATTCTTGCTCGTTCTTCGATTGCTTGCAGGAATAGACCTTCGTGGTCAGGCTGACCGTGCTTCCGGCATCGTCAGTAACCTCAGGAGATTGGTTTAGCGATTGCTAAGGCGCAACATCGTGCACGTTTGTAGTCGGATTGTCAAAGTCGTCTCCACCAAATCGATAGTTATCATCTCATCGAAAGATCGGGACCCTCGCCTCTATCACCACCACACACCCCTAACCTATCGAACTCGCAACTTTTCCCCTCCGGTTCATCTGTCCGAAAACACGAAACACCGGGAATACTTTCCCGGATGATTCCCCCCTTAACCAGTACCACCTCATACCATGTTAGGGCACGCCTAGCATCGCTTCTTGACATGCCATGCATCGATATGCATCTGTTTACTTGGTATTCATTGTTTCTTCCCCCTCTTCTCTCCGGTAGACTACGAGACCGACGCTGCTGCTGCCCAGTTCGACTACGGAGTTGACGACCCCTCTCTCTTGCCAGAGCAACTAGGCAAGCCCCCCCCC
>NW_021240164.1:0-1206 GCF_002162155.2 Triticum dicoccoides | reverse complement strand
GACGGTGATGGGTTGGATGAGATTTACCATGTAATCAAGTTAGTTTTGTTAGGGTTTGATCTCTAGTATCCACTATGTTCTGAGATTGATGTTGCTATGACTTTTCTATGCTTAATGCTTGTCACTAGGGCCCGAGTGCCATGATTTCAGATCTGAACCTATTATGTTTTCATGAATATATGTGTGTTCTTGATCCTATCTTGCAAGTCTATAGTCACCTATTATGTGTTATGATCCGACAACCCCGAAGTGACAATAATCGAGACACTTCTCGGTGATGACCGTAGTTTGAGGAGTTCATGTATTCACCATGTGTTAATGCTTTGGTCCAGTTCTCTATTAAAAGGAGGCCTTAATATCCCTTAGTTTCCACTAGGACCCCGCTGCCACGGGAGGGTAGCACAAAAGATGTCATGCAAGTTCTTTTCCATAAGCACGTGTGACTATTTACGGAATACATGCCTACATTACATTGATGAACTGGAGCTAGTTCTATATCACCCTATGTTATAACTATTGCACGAGGAATCACATCCAGCATAATTATCCATCATTGATCCATGGCCTACGAGCTTTTCATATATTGTTCTCTGCTTATTTACTCTTCCGTTGCTACTGTTACAACTACTACAAAAACCAAAAAACATTTACCTTTTCTGTTGCTGCTGTTACCATTACTATCATACCACTTTTGCTACTAAATACTTTGCTGCAGATACTAAGTTATCCAGGTGTGGCTGAATTGACAACTGACTGCTAATACTCAAGAATATTCTTTGGCTCCCCTTGTGTCGAATCAATAAATTTGGGTTGAATACTCTACCCTCGAAAGCTGTTGTGATCCCCTATACTTGTGGGTTATCAAGACTAATTTCTGGCGCCGTTGCCGGGGAGCATAGCTCTATTCTCTGAGTCACTTGGGATTTATATCTGTTGATTACTATGAAGAACTTGAAAGACGCTAAGACCAAGATTTTGCCCTCAACTATGAGGGGAGGTAAGAAACTGCCATCTAGCTCTGCACTAGATTCTCCTTCCGTTATTGATAGGCTTGCGACACCTAAACCTACTACTGCTATGAATTCTGATATGTCGCATGTTATGGATGATGCCACTTCTGCTATGCATGATGAAACTACTTCTGTGTGTGATACTACTTTGCCATTAGGTGAATTTCTTGATGAACAACATGCTAGAGTTAGGGGG
>NW_021240163.1:0-1888 GCF_002162155.2 Triticum dicoccoides | reverse complement strand
CATATGCTTATAGTTCTTGATGCTAGTGTAAAAAATGACAACAACAAAAAACAACCAATGTAACATTCTTCAAAATAACAATTACAATATGGTGGCTTAAGTTGAGTTTGATCAATCTGTACACTCTATTTTTCTTTCTTCTAAAGCAGCATATAGCTCTCTCAAGAGAGAACCACAAGTATGATGTACCACAGATGCTTCTTATCATCGACCCCTCTCTACGAGTCTTGGATCTCATATTAAGCTCAAGACAACCAGCTCTGCTCTACAATAGTAGTACAGCCACAGTTACTTTGGCTACATGCGCTACAGATGCTAAGGCTGAAGCGGCCATGCAAGCAAAAAACATGCTTGCCTCATCTCATCCAATACTTTTGTTGTTATGCAGGCAATAAACTCCCAAAACACAAGTATGAATATGAATAGACACAAATGGCAATCAAGACCCACCATCAGTCTCATTAACCAAAACACAAGTATGAATAAAAATATGTTTTTACATGGAATAAATATGTTTTTTAAGAATAAAATTTGTGCTGCTACTTTTGAAATGATGATGTTTGTAGGATAATTGCAACCAACAAAGGTGTTCGACAGCAGTTTCTTCAATTTGTGAATGCAAGCGTCATACAAATGTCGTATTTAGATTAAGACTCAATTAGAAACAGTAATTTCCTTATTTCATATTCTCACAACTCTTTTTATTTAAGTCATGCGTCTCCTCAATCATTTATATCCAGTACCGGATATTCTTCAACTCAAGTATTTTCATATACCCCAGACTCAACACTCAACTTGCTAGTTTTCTTATGCAGCTTGCTAGTTTTCTCCTATGAATTTCTTATGAATTTCTCCTATGCAGCTTGCTAGTTTTCTTCACCACCCAATTCCATTACCACTGAATCCGATCAGAAAAATAACAAGCTCACTAAATTGAATGCAGTGTGCATCAACATAATAACTCGTTAATATATAGCTCTGTGATCTCCAAAAATGAATGTAGACATTCAGTTTTAAAGGCTGCATTTCTTTTAGTTCTTTCAAGAGACTGGCAGAAACATTGCCTTTGAATTACAAAAATAGAGTATGTTTAACAGTCATTTACATGCTTATTTCGTTGTAGTGGCAACCCAATGGGAGAACCTTTTCCGTACTTGCACATTGGACTCGCGCTTTTTAACAAAAGGACATTCACTGAATGAAAAGGAAATAATTGACGAAACAAATGTTGTGGTTAATTACCTGAAGCATACTACACATACTTAAATGTAAATGTGTTTGTCAACAGATTGTGCCACACATTTAGTCAAATCTAGATTGCAATGCACCCCTTCATTTTTTCCTCCATAATAACTTGATCTGCATGAAAGCATCCAAATTGAGAACAAACAAAGGATACGTAAAAAGACATTTAAATATCTGGAACAAGTCAAAAATAATACTTGAAAAATAAGAACAGAACAAAAATGAAAAAGGAA
This sequence comes from Triticum dicoccoides, assembly GCF_002162155.2. Taxonomy (NCBI): domain Eukaryota; kingdom Viridiplantae; phylum Streptophyta; class Magnoliopsida; order Poales; family Poaceae; genus Triticum; species Triticum dicoccoides. Next base: position 410 of record NW_021240163.1, on the reverse strand, counting down.
CACATAAGAAATGAAATGTGAGTTATATAGTATTTTATTACCAACATGGCATCACTCAAAGATAATACTTGTCAAAGAACAGCTTGATCAGGCACAAAGACCTAGACATGTGCAAGAGAAGGGAATCAACACATAAAATTTAACCTGAATCTACCTCAACCATGAGCAAGTACGAGCACTGCTCCTTGCCTTGAGTAAGTGCTTGCTCTGGTTTAGTTTGCCCCAGCACAACAGAGATCTTCCCTGGATGACATAGATTTAATATATGTTCTCCTCCTAGTACTAAAAATAGGACTACATGGCTTCCTAGCGATTTAAAGCTAACAGAGATCAGAGAGCAAACTAATTTCACCAATTTATCACTGTAATCTCTATTGAATACAACACTTTGCCACATCTTGTATTATCTA